>NC_054700.1:54447-104504 GCF_016097555.1 Gigantopelta aegis | reverse complement strand
GGGCATTTCCCTTTAATTGGGGCACAAACCAGTCTCCCCCACCCCCTATTCCAAAAGCAAAAAGGGACCCGTACGCCTGAAGGTAACGAGAAAACGTTTTGTTAAATTTTCAAACCTGTAGGCCTATCTCGCCTTTTTTCCCCTTTATTAAGATGAGACAAACACGAAAGCATGTCATTATAAGACTGCAATTTGTGATAGACGTTTAAAGAATTTGCGTTCATGACTCTGTTTTTAGTGTTAAAATTATAACAAAATGTCATTTTAGTGCAATTCATTATACACATGTATATATTTTTTAGCAGAATAAAGATAACTTTTTTTATTGAAAATTATCTGTGAGTGTGATTAAAATACAAAGCAATAGCAATACTCAGAACAGTGTGTAAAGTGGTTTATATCGTTTTTATACAAGTACGTGCATGTGCGTCTTAAATAAATGCGTTTAAAGAAAAAATAGTTGGGGTAATAAATAGAATAATAAATGATATACCAGTTATTATAAAATTTATGTCCCTCGCTGAAGTTCATGACAACTAAAAATTATTTCACTCATTATTTAAAAAAAAATAATAACTGGTATCTTGTTTATCATCATCTATATATCTCAGGCGCTTTGTTGTTCGTTCGCCACGAACATGGTGAATAATTGTTGTGTGAAGGGGTGGATCGAGAACATCATTTGTTATTTTTTATAACACATACTTGTTAACATGTACGTGTGTTAACAAATTTGAAGACATATGACTGGCTACTCCTAGGTGATGTTTAGGTCACCAATGTCATTCATCCAATGGAAAAACAGCACAATCGAAATCGATTACACTGTAATGTATAGTTAACCTGACAATCATTTGTCTGTGACGCGTAACTTAGCTACAAGCGGAAGGGCTGTAAATATTTTTTAGTCGAAAAAGATGTCAAAATTTGCTTGAAACCTGATTTGCTGATTAAAAACGAATCAAACTCGCTTTCGCTCGTAAGATACATTTTAAAACAACTTATTGTAAGATAAATGGTATCTAACAGCCACTCATGTATTATTACCTATATACAGTCGTGCTAAAAGAAAGACAAAATGGCATCTTGTTTAAAAGGGCGGGGTCGAACCCCCTGATTCCCCACCCTTTATCTGCTACTGTAGTGGGTTCAAATGGTCTCTAAAAATACGTTCACATTTAATGGCTCTGCGATACTGATGTAAAACACCATTTTGCTGGCGAAATTATCTATGAAGAAAAGTTACTTTGAGCAAACGCAGTGAAAAACCACCTCAAGGGCAGGTTTAAACAAGCAATACAATTGCAACCCAATGTTAAACTAGGGTTATTGAAAACCAGACAATAGGTTTAACCCATATGTTTGCAAAACCCACCGATAACCCAGACATATGAAATCGGCCCTAAGGGTTTAATAAACCTTTACTCTGGGTAATAGAATGCAGTGAATCGAGTTTGTTCTTTTCATTGCTGCACGGTAAGTTCGGATCGTTTTGGGCGTTACTATTTTACAGTTGCACGTGTTATAACCCTGTGCTTAGTAATGGTTAAGTATGCAGTTTATCGAAACAAACTTCCCAGATATTCCGACGCATTAGATCACAGTTATTTTTATTTTGTTTAATAAGGTATTAATCTAGTCTATATTTTGTATAGTGCATGGCAAACTATAAGTATGTATCGAAGTTTTATATGCCAACTTACAGAGGTTACAGTTGTTTCGTGATAATAATTTGAAGTTTAAAACAAAATTGGGAATACATATTGTGCTATAATGTACAGTAAAATATTGTTAATATTGCTTTTATTTGGGATTGGGCAAGTACAGGTGAAATCCTGCTGTAGATGGACGAGCAACAATGTGCAGCCGACGAAGGAAACGCTTCAAGGGAGCTGACAGGTAATTGAGATAAACAGTCGTTCATTTGGCACAATTAACGGCGCAGACCCTAGATACTAAGTTTAGTTATCTACAAAGCTGCAACACACATTTCGATAAGGCTATACCAGAGAGAAACTAAAGTCTGTGGTGTTTAAACAGGGAAACTAAAGTCTGTGGTGTTTAAACAGGGAAACTAAAGTCTGTGGTGTTTAAACAGAGAAACTAAAGTCTGTGGTGTTTAAACAGGGAAACTAAAGTCTGTGATGTTTAAACAGGGAAACGTCGTCTAAAAATCATTACAGTTTGTCTTGATAGCCATTACTTCTCAGACGAATGTGCTTGTTTAGAATTACGAAAAATGCATTTTGGAGTATTGCAAAAACTTGGATGACCAGAACCACGTCAGGTGTACGAACATTAATATTCTAAATGTAAGTACTTCTAATTTAAATTATAAACAGCGCCTTTAATAGTGAACAAATACGTCATAGTGTTTCAAAACTAGGGTCTGTCACTTTAAAAGGTCTCATAGCTGCATCATTACAAAAACTATTCTTTAGTTTGTATTGTGACCTCTATCGATTGAACCTAGATTTACATGCCCATAAAATATTATAATATCTGAATAATTGTATTTATACTGTTTATAAATCTATATTATTGAAAAATCAAATTGATGTCACTGAGAGGTTATTTCGTGACATCACAGTTTGGATTTTAATTCCATCTCTATATTGACAATGACCTAGTGGATACGCAATTTGCGATTGGCTTTTTTGGCAAGTTAATATATATTATATTCGGTAAATTGACAGCGATTCGAATTTGGCGATCTAACTAGTGGACACTACCGTACGGCCTTTCTTGTCGCGGTCAATCTAATGAAAATTAGCTCCACTGGTTAATTACTATTACCTGTGGATCTAACAGCACCCCGTTGGAGCTCATATCTAGTTGACCTTTCATTCGACCAATCAAAACCTTACATGCAAAATCATGCCAGTGATTTGAAAAGAATTTGTGAAAACATTCGGGATTATGGTATACGAAATGATTAGGGTGAATTACGAAGTATGCCGGAAACTAATTTCAATATAAAATTTTATATAAAATTCGTTTCAATACGAAAAAAACCCGTTATGGTGTAGCTATTAAATCTGTTTATGCTAGTATACAATCCAGTGTTTATTACTGCACTTTTCCCCCTGTTTTTTAATGTTGAAATATACCAACACGTTCGCATAAATAGTCGCGCCTATTTTTAGAATTTGTATGCTCTCGAATAAACCTATACAAGGCGAAGTGTAATTGATAGATATTTAAATTGTTATTTATAGATAAAATGTCATCTGGACATATGAGTCCACACAATGCTGTTAGATCTACTGGTAGACCAGTAGAGCTAATTTTAATCCGATTGTGTCGCTGTGGTCTTATTGCACGAGCAGTCATTACCAGTGTATTAAGGTGACCTTATTGCACAAGCAGTTATTACCAGAGTGTCAAGGTGGCCTTATTGCACGAGAAGTCATTCCTAGTGTGCCAAGGTGATCGTATTGCACGAGAAGTTAATGCTAGTGTGCCACGGTAGTCGCATTGCACGAGCAGTCATTACCAGTGTGCCAAGGTGACCACATTGCACGAACAGTCATTCCCAGTGTTTCAAAGTGACTTTATTGCACGAGTAGTCATTCCCAGTGTGTCAGTGTGACCTTATTGCATGAGTAGTCATTCCCAGTGTGTCAGTGTGACCTTATTTCACGAGTAGTCATTCCTAGTGTGTCAGTGTGACCTTATTGCACGAGCAGTCATTCCCAGTGTTTCAAGGTGACCTTATTGCACGAGTAGTCATTCCCAGTGTGTCAAGGTGACCTTATTGCACGAGTAGTCATTCCCAGTGTGTCAGTGTGACCTTATTGCACGAGTAGTCATTCCCAGTGTGTCAAGGTGACCTTATTGCACGAGTAGTCATTCCCAGTGTGTCGTGACGTTATTGCACGAGTAGTCATTCCCAGTGTGTCAAGGTGACTTTATTGCACGAGAAGTCATTCCCAGTGTGTCAGTGTGACCTTATTACACGAGTAGTCATTCCAAGTGTGTCAGTGTGACCTTATTGCACGAGTAGTCATACCCAATGTGTCAAGGTGACCTTATTGCACGAGTAGTCATTCCTAGTGTGTCAAGGTGACCTTATTGCACGAGCAGTCATTCCCAGTCTGTCAAGGTGACCTTATTGCACGAGTAGTCATTCCCAGTGTGTCAAGGTGACCTTATTGCACGAGTAGTCATTCCCAGTGTGTCAGTGTGACCTTATTGCACGAGTAGTCATTCCCAGTGTGTCGTGACCTTATTCCACGAGAAGTCATTCCCAGTGTGTCAGTGTGACCTTATTGCACGAGTAGTCATTCCCAGTGTGTCAAGGTGACCTTATTGCACGAGTAGTCATTCCCAGTGTGTCAGTGTGACCTTATTGCACGAGTAGTCATTCCCAGGGTGTCGTGACCTTATTGCACGAGTAGTCATTCCCAGTGGGTCAGTGTGACCTTATTGCACGAGTAGTCATTCCCAGTGTGTCGTGACCTTATTGCACGAGTAGTCATTCCCAGTGTGTCAGTGTGACCTTATTGCACGAGTAGTCATTCCCAGTGTGTCAGTGTGACCTTATTGCACGAGTAGTCATTCCCAGTGTGTCAGTGTGACCTTATTGCATGAGTAGTCATTCCCAGTGTGTCAAGGTGACCTTATTGCACGAGCAGTCATTCCAAGTGGGTCAGTGTGACCTTATTGGACGAGTAGTCATTCCTAGTGTGTCAGTGTGACCTTATTGCACGAGTAGTTATTCCTAGTGTGTCAGTGTGACGTTATTCCACGAGTAGTCATTCCCAGTGTGTCAGTGTGACCTTATTGCACGAGTAGTCATTCCCAGTGTGTCAAGGTGACCTGATTGCACGAGTAGTCATTCCCAGTGTGTCAGTGTGACCTTATTGCACGATTAGTCATTCCCAGTGTGTCAAGTTGACCTTATTGCACGAGTAGTCATTCCTAGTGTGTCAGTGTGACCTTATTGCACGAGCAGTCATTCCTAGTGTGTTAGTGTAACGTTAATGCACGAGTAGTCATTCCCAGTGTGTCAAGGTGACCTTATTGCACGAGTAGTCATTCCCAGTGTGTCAGTGTGACCTTATTGCACGAGTAGTCATTCCCAGGGTGTCGTGACCTTATTGCACGAGTAGTCATTCCCAGTGTGTCAGTGTGACCTTATTGCACGAGTAGTCATTCCCAGTGTGTCGTGACCTTATTGCACGAGTAGTCATTCCCAGTGTGTCAGTGTGACCTTATTGCACGAGTAGTCATTCCCAGTGTGTCAGTGTGACCTTATTGCACGAGTAGTCATTCCCAGTGTGTCAGTGTGACCTTATTGCATGAGTAGTCATTCCCAGTGTGTCAAGGTGACCTTATTGCACGAGCAGTCATTCCCAGTGGGTCAGTGTGACCTTATTGCACGAGTAGTCATTCCTAGTGTGTCAGTGTGACCTTATTGCACGAGTAGTTATTCCTAGTGTGTCAGTGTGACGTTATTCCACGAGTAGTCATTCCCAGTGTGTCAGTGTGACCTTATTGCACGAGTAGTCATTCCCAGTGTGTCAAGGTGACCAGATTGCACGAGTAGTCATTCCCAGTGTGTCAGTGTGACCTTATTGCACGAGTAGTCATTCCCAGTGTGTCAAGTTGACCTTATTCCAAGAGTAGTCATTCCTAGTGTGTCAGTGTGACCTTATTGCACGAGCAGTCATTCCTAGTGTGTCAGTGTAACGTTAATGCACGAGTAGTCATTCCCAGTGTGTCAAGGTGACCTTATTGCACGAGTAGTCATTCCCAGTGTGTCAGTGTGACCTTATTGCACGAGTAGTCATTCCCAGTGTGTCAAGGTGACCTTATTGCACGAGTAGTCATTCCCAGTGTGTCTGTGTGACGTATTGCACGAGTAGTCATTCCCAGTGTTTCAAGGTGACCTTATTGCACGAGTAGTCATTCCCAGTGTTTCAAGGTGACCTTATTGCACGAGTAGTCATTCCCAGTGTGTCAAGGTGACCTTATTGCACGAGTAGTCATTCCCAGTGTGTCAGTGTGACCTTATTGCAAGAGTAGTCATTCCTAGTGTGTCAGTGTGACCTTATTGCACGAGTAGTCATTCCTAGTGTGTCAGTGTGACCTTATTGCACGAGCAGTCATTCCTAGTGTGTCAGTGTGAGCTTATTGCACGAGTAGTCATTCCCAGTGTGTCAGTGTGACCTTATTGCACGAGTAGTCATTCCCAGTGTGTTTGTGTGACCTTATTGCACGAGTAGTCATTCCCAGTGTGTCAAGGTGACCTTATTGCACGAGCAGTCATTCCCAGTGTGTCAAGGTGACCTTATTGCACGAGTAGTCATTCCCAGTGTGTCAAGGTGACCTTATTGCACGAGAAGTCATTCCCAGTGTGTCAAGGTGACCTTATTGCACGAGAAGTCATTCTCAGTGTGTCAGTGTGACCTTATTGCACGAACAGTCATTCCCAGTGTTTCAAGGTGACCTTATTGCACGAGTAGTCATTCCCAGTGTGTCAGTGTGACCTTATTGCACGAGTAGTCATTCCTAGTGTGTCAGTGTGACCTTATTGCACGAGTAGTCATTCCCAGTGTGTCAAGGTGACTTTATTGCACGAGAAGTCATTCCCAGTGTGTCAGTGTGACCTTATTGCACGAGTAGTCATTCCCAGTGTGTCAGTGTGACCTTATTGCACGAGTAGTCATTCCCAGTGTGTCAGTGTGACCTTATTGCACGAGTAGTCATTCCCAGTGTGTCAGTGTGACCTTATTCCACGAGTAGTCATTCCCAGTGTGTCAACGTGACCTTATTGCACGAGTAGTCATTCCCAGTGTGTTTGTGTGACCTTATTGCACGAGTAGTCATTCCCAGTGTGTCAGGTGACCTTATTGCACGAGTAGTCATTCCCAGTGTGTCAAGGTGACCTTATTGCACGAGTAGTCATTCCCAGTGTGTCAGTGTGACCTTATTGCACGAGTAGTCATTCCCAGTGTGTCAAGGTGACCTTATTGCACGAGTAGTCATTCCCAGTGTGTCAGTGTGACCTTATTGCACGAGTAGTCATTCCCAGTGTGTCAGGTGACCTTATTGCACGAGTAGTCATTCCCAGTGTGTCAGTGTGACCTTATTGCACGAGTAGTCATTCCCAGTGTGTCAGTGTGACCTTATTGCACGAGTAGTCATTCCCAGTGTGTCAAGGTGACCTTATTGCACGAGTAGTCATTCCCAGTGTGTCAGTGTGACCTTATTGCACGAGTAGTCATTCCCAGTGTGTCAGTGTGACCTTATTGCACGAGTAGTCATTCCCAATGTGTCAAGGTGACCTTATTGCACGAGTAGTCATTCCCAGTGTGTCAAGGTGACCTTATTGCACGAGTAGTCATTCCCAGTGTGTCAAGGTGACCTTATTGCACGAGTAGTCATTCCCAGTGTGTCAAGGTGACCTTATTGCACGAGTAGTCATTCCCAGTGTGTCAGTGTGACCTTATTGCACGAGTAGTCATTCCCAGTGTGTCGTGACCTTATTGCACGAGTAGTCATTCCCAGTGTGTCAGTGTGACCTTATTGCACGAGTAGTCATTCCCAGTGTGTCAGTGTGACCTTATTGCACGAGTAGTCATTCCCAGTGTGTCGTGACCTTATTGCACGAGTAGTCATTCCCAGTGTGTCAGTGTGACCTTATTGCACGAGTAGTCATTCCCAGTGTGTCAGTGTGACCTTATTGCACGAGTAGTCATTCCCAGTGTGTCAAGGTGACCTTATTGCACGAGTAGTCATTCCCAGTGTGTCAGTGTGACCTTATTGCACGAGTAGTCATTCCCAGTGTGTCAGTGTGACCTTATTGCACGAGTAGTCATTCCCAGTGTGTCAAGGTGACCTTATTGCACGAGTAGTCATTCCCAGTGTGTCAGTGTGACCTTATTGCACGAGTAGTCATTCCTAGTGTGTCAGTGTGACCTTATTGCACGAGTAGTCATTCCTAGTGTGTCAGTGTGACCTTATTGCACGAGTAGTCATTCCCAGTGTGTCAATGTGACCTTATTGCACGAGTAGTCATTCCCAGTGTGTCAGTGTGACCTTATTGCACGAGTAGTCATTCCCAGTGTGTCAAGGTGACCTTATTGCACGAGTAGTCATTCCCAGTGTGTCAGTGTGACCTTATTGCACGAGTAGTCATTCCCAGTGTGTCAAGGTGACCTTATTGCACGAGTAGTCATTCCTAGTGTGTCAGTGTGACCTTATTGCACGAGCAGTCATTCCTAGTGTGTCAGTGTGACCTTATTGCACGAGTAGTCATTCCCAGTGTGTCAAGGTGACCTTATTGCACGAGTAGTCATTCCCAGTGTGTCAGGTGACCTTATTGCACGAGTAGTCATTCCCAGTGTGTCAAGGTGACCTTATTGCACGAGTAGTCATTCCCAGTGTGTCAGTGTGACCTTATTGCACGAGTAGTCATTCCCAGTGTTTCAAGGTGACCTTATTGCACGAGTAGTCATTCCCAGTGTGTCAGTGTGACCTTATTGCACGAGTAGTCATTCCTAGTGTGTCAGTGTGACCTTATTGCACGAGTAGTCATTCCTAGTGTGTCAGTGTGACCTTATTGCACGAGTAGTCATTTCCAGTGTGTCAAGGTGACCTTATTGCACGAGTAGTCATTCCCAGTGTGTCAGTGTGACCTTATTGCACGAGTAGTCATTCCCAGTGTGTCAAGGTGACCTTATTGCACGAGTAGTCATTCCCAGTGTGTCAGTGTGACCTTGTTACACGAGTAGTCATTCCCTGTGTGCCAAGGTGACCTTATTGCACGAGTAGTCATTCCTAGTGTGTCAGTGTGACCTTATTGCACGAGTAGTCATTCCCAGTGTGTCAGTGTGACCTTATTGCACGAGTAGTCATTCCCAGTGTGTCGTGACCTTATTGCACGAGTAGTCATTCCCAGTGTGTCAGTGTGACCTTATTGCACGAGTAGTCATTCCCAGTGTGTCGTGACCTTATTGCACGAGTAGTCATTCCCAGTGTGTCAGTGTGACCTTATTGCACGAGTAGTCATTCCCAGTGTGTCAGTGTGACCTTATTGCACGAGTAGTCATTCCCAGTGTGTCAGTGTGACCTTATTGCACGAGTAGTCATTCCCAGTGTGTCAAGGTGACCTTATTGCACGAGTAGTCATTCCCAGTGTGTCAGTGTGACCTTATTGCACGAGTAGTCATTCCTAGTGTGTCAGTGTGACCTTATTGCACGAGTAGTCATTCCCAGTGTGTCAGTGTGACCTTATTGCACGAGTAGTCATTCCCAGTGTGTCAGTGTGACCTTATTGCACGAGTAGTCATTCCCAGTGTGTCAAGGTGACCTTATTGCACGAGTAGTCATTCCCAGTGTGTCAGTGTGACCTTATTGCACGAGTAGTCATTCCCAGTGTGTCAGTGTGACCTTATTGCACGAGTAGTCATTCCTAGTGTGTCAGTGTGACCTTATTGCACGAGCAGTCATTCCTAGTGTGTCAGTGTAACGTTAATGCACGAGTAGTCATTCCCAGTGTGTCAAGGTGACCTTATTGCACGAGTAGTCATTCCCAGTGTGTCAGTGTGACCTTATTGCACGAGTAGTCATTCCCAGTGTGTCAAGGTGACCTTATTGCACGAGTAGTCATTCCCAGTGTGTCTGTGTGACGTATTGCACGAGTAGTCATTCCCAGTGTTTCAAGGTGACCTTATTGCACGAGTAGTCATTCCCAGTGTTTCAAGGTGACCTTATTGCACGAGTAGTCATTCCCAGTGTGTCAAGGTGACCTTATTGCACGAGTAGTCATTCCCAGTGTGTCAGTGTGACCTTATTGCAAGAGTAGTCATTCCTAGTGTGTCAGTGTGACCTTATTGCACGAGTAGTCATTCCTAGTGTGTCAGTGTGACCTTATTGCACGAGCAGTCATTCCTAGTGTGTCAGTGTGAGCTTATTGCACGAGTAGTCATTCCCAGTGTGTCAGTGTGACCTTATTGCACGAGTAGTCATTCCCAGTGTGTTTGTGTGACCTTATTGCACGAGTAGTCATTCCCAGTGTGTCAAGGTGACCTTATTGCACGAGCAGTCATTCCCAGTGTGTCAAGGTGACCTTATTGCACGAGTAGTCATTCCCAGTGTGTCAAGGTGACCTTATTGCACGAGAAGTCATTCCCAGTGTGTCAAGGTGACCTTATTGCACGAGAAGTCATTCTCAGTGTGTCAGTGTGACCTTATTGCACGAACAGTCATTCCCAGTGTTTCAAGGTGACCTTATTGCACGAGTAGTCATTCCCAGTGTGTCAGTGTGACCTTATTGCACGAGTAGTCATTCCTAGTGTGTCAGTGTGACCTTATTGCACGAGTAGTCATTCCCAGTGTGTCAAGGTGACTTTATTGCACGAGAAGTCATTCCCAGTGTGTCAGTGTGACCTTATTGCACGAGTAGTCATTCCCAGTGTGTCAGTGTGACCTTATTGCACGAGTAGTCATTCCCAGTGTGTCAGTGTGACCTTATTGCACGAGTAGTCATTCCCAGTGTGTCAGTGTGACCTTATTCCACGAGTAGTCATTCCCAGTGTGTCAACGTGACCTTATTGCACGAGTAGTCATTCCCAGTGTGTTTGTGTGACCTTATTGCACGAGTAGTCATTCCCAGTGTCTCAAGGTGACCTTATTGCACGAGCAGTCATTCCCAGTGTGTCAAGGTGACCTTATTGCACGAGTAGTCATTCCCAGTGTGTCAAGGTGACCTTATTGCACGAGAAGTCATTCCCAGTGTGTCAAGGTGACCTTATTGCACGAGAAGTCATTCTCAGTGTGTCAGTGTGACCTTATTGCACGAGCAGTCATTCCCAGTGTTTCAAGGTGACCTTATTGCACGAGTAGTCATTCCCAGTGTGTCAGTGTGATCTTATTGCACGAGTAGTCATTCCTAGTGTGTCAGTGTGACCTTATTGCACGAGTAGTCATTCCCAGTGTGTCAAGGTGACTTTATTGCACGAGAAGTCATTCCCAGTGTGTCAGTGTGACCTTATTGCACGAGTAGTCATTCCCAGTGTGTCAGTGTGACCTTATTGCACGAGTAGTCATTCCCAATGTGTCAAGGTGACCTTATTGCACGAGTAGTCATTCCTAGTGTGTCAAGGTGACCTTTTTATTGCACGAGCAGTCATTCCCAGTGTGTCAAGGTGACCTTATGGCACGAGTAGTCATTCCCAGTGTGTCAAGGTGACCTTATTGCACGAGTAGTCATTCCCAGTGTGTCAGTGTGACCTTATTGCACGAGTAGTCATTCCCAGTGTGTCGTGACCTTATTGCACGAGTAGTCATTCCCAGTGTGTCAGTGTGACCTTATTGCACGAGTAGTCATTCCCAGTGTGTCAGTGTGACCTTATTGCACGAGTAGTCATTCCCAGTGTGTCGTGACCTTATTGCACGAGTAGTCATTCCCAGTGTGTCAGTGTGACCTTATTGCACGAGTAGTCATTCCCAGTGTGTCAGTGTGACCTTATTGCACGAGTAGTCATTCCTAGTGTGTCAAGGTGACCTTATTGCACGAGTAGTCATTCCCAGTGTGTCAGTGTGACCTTATTGCACGAGTAGTCATTCCCAGTGTGTCAGTGTGACCTTATTGCACGAGTAGTCATTCCCAGTGTGTCAAGGTGACCTTATTGCACGAGCAGTCATTCCCAGTGGGTCAGTGTGACCTTATTGCACGAGTAGTCATTTCTAGTGTGTCAGTGTGACCTTATTGCACGAGTAGTCATTCCTAGTGTGTCAGTGTGACGTTATTCCACGAGTAGTCATTCCCAGTGTGTCAATGTGACCTTATTGCACGAGTAGTCATTCCCAGTGTGTCAGTGTGACCTTATTGCAAGAGTAGTCATTCCCAGTGTGTCAAGGTGACCTGATTGCACGAGTAGTCATTCCCAGTGTGTCAGTGTGACCTTATTGCACGATTAGTCATTCCCAGTGTGTCAAGGTGACCTTATTGCACGAGTAGTCATTCCTAGTGTGTCAGTGTGACCTTATTGCACGAGCAGTCATTCCTAGTGTGTCAGTGTGACGTTAATCCACGAGTAGTCATTCCCAGTGTGTCAAGGTGACCTTATTGCACGAGTAGTCATTCCCAGTGTGTCAGGTGACCTTATTGCACGAGTAGTCATTCCCAGTGTGTCAAGGTGACCTTACTGCACGAGTAGTCATTCCCAGTGTGTCTGTGTGACCTTATTGCATGAGTAGTCATTCCCAGTGTTTCAAGGTGACCTTATTGCACGAGTAGTCATTCCCAGTGTGTCAGTGTGACCTTATTGCAAGAGTAGTCATTCCTAGTGTGTCAGTGTGAACTTATTGCACGAGTAGTCATTCCTAGTGTGTCAGTGTGACGTTATTGCACGAGTAGTCATTTCCAGTGTGTCAAGGTCACCTTATTGCACGAGTAGTCATTCCCAGTGTGTCAGTGTGACCTTATTGCACGAGTAGTCATTCCCAGTGTGTCAAGGTGACCTTATTGCACGAGTAGTCATTCCCAGTGTGTCAGTGTGACCTTGTTACACGAGTAGTCATTCCCTGTGTGCCAAGGTGACCTTATTGCACGAGTAGTCATTCCTAGTGTGTCAGTGTGACCTTATTGCACGGGCAGTCATTCCTAGTGTGTCAGTGTGAGCTTATTGCACGAGTAGTCATTCCCAGTGTGTCAGTGTGACCTTATTGCACGAGTAGTCATTCTCAGTGTGTCAGTGTGACCTTATTACACGAGAAGTCATTCCCAGTGTTTCAAGGTTACCTTGTTGCACGAGTAGTCATTCCCAGTGTGTCAGTGTGACCTTATTGCACGAGTAGTCATTCCTAGTGTGTCAGTGTGACCTTATTGCACGAGTATTCATTCCCAGTGTGTCAGTGTGACCTTATTGCACGAGTAGTCATTCCGAGTGTGTCATGGTGACCTTATTGCACGAGTAGTCATTCCCAGTGTGTCAAGGTGACCTTATTGCACGAGAAGTCATTCCCAGTGTGTCAGTGTGACCTTATTGCACGAACAGTCATTCCCAGTGTTTCAAGGTGACCTTATTGCACGAGTAGTCATTCCCTGTGTGTCAGTGTGACCTTATTGCACGAGTAGTCATTCCCAGTGTGTCAAGGTGACCTTATTGCACGAGCAGTCATTCCCAGTGTGTCAGTGTGAACTTATTGCACGAGTAGTCATTCCCAGTGTTTCTTGACCTTATTGCACGTGTAGTCATTCCCAGTGTGTCAGTGTGACCTTATTGCACGAGCAGTCATTCCTAGTGTGTCTATGTGACCTTATTGCACGAGTATTCATTCCCAGTGTGTCAGTGTGACCTTATTGCACGAGTAGTCATTCCCAGTGTTTCAAGGTGACCTTATTGCACGAGTAGTCATTCCCAGTGTGTCAGTGTGACCTTATTGCACGAGTAGTCATTGCCAGTGTGTCAAGGTGACCTTATTGCACGAGTAGTCATTCCAAGTGTGTCAGTGTGACCTTATTGCACGAGTAGTCATTCCCAGTGTGTCAAGGTGACCTTATTGCACGAGTAGTCATTCCCAGTGTGTCAGTGTGACCTTATTGCACGAGAAGTCATTCCCAGTGTGTCATTGTGACCTTATTGCATGAGTAGTCATTCCCAGTGTGTCAAGGTGACCTTATTGCATGAGTAGTCATTCCCAGTGTGTCAGTGTGACCTTATTGCACGAGCAGTCATTCCCAGTGTGTCAAGTGCACGAGTAGTCATTCCCAGTGTGTCAAGGTGATCTTATTGCACGAGAAGTCATTCCCAGTGTGTTGTGACCTTATAGCACGAGCAATCATTCCCAGTGTGTCAAGGTGACCTTATTGCACGAGAAGTCATGCCCAGTGTGTCAAGGTGGGGGGGGGGGGGGGGGGGGGGGGGGATGGAGGATGTTATGGGGCCAGCGTACGCTTTTTTTTGAAAATGAAAAATGTCGATGAACATTTTTCATTTTATGATGTACACTTTTAGGGGGAGGGGTGGAGGTGGTCAAAAGTGTACGGTTTGTACGCTCGTGAACATGTTGAAAATTATGGACGGCCCCTTACAATTGTATTTAAATGTGACCGGGTCAATGATAACGCTTACCGTAGGTCTTTCCCGTCCTCGCCTGTATTACATATATTTTAGTGACATACACGTGAAACATGGATGATCGGCTAAACAAACAGTATGAAAATTAAATAGAATACATATTTTTATTTCAATAAAAACAAGCAAACAAACAAATATTAAACCAACGTTAGATTGTTAATAATGAACATAAAAATCTAGATTTATACCTGTAGTTTTAATCTTTCGGGCGTCACTTTATATCTGAAGTTTTTTTGTTTTGTTTTTTGTCACCTTTGGTTATCACAATGTTTTTGACACACACTGGTACTTTGATTGTCAGTGTTTCGGAATCATTACTTTCGACCGGTTCTTTTTTCACAGGCAAGTGTCTCGAAGCGAAGATTAGAAACAATGATGTCAAAACAACTGGCGCGAACACGCAATGGCGCTTGCCCCGCCCATATCAAGTAATGGACATATGAAATGCCATCTAAATCGGTTAGAAGGCTTAAGACGTTTCTTCAGAAATAAGAACATGCTCCCCTTCGGTCCGCCCCTTCTTATTTCTGAAGAAACGTATTAATGCCTTCTAACCTATAATAATAAAGTTACAATATAAATCTGTAAATATAAAATAATTATTTTCTTTACAAAAGCCCCAAACAAACAAAAATTAAATATTAAATAGTTTCGCTCATTACATTACCTTATCAATTGCAACATTTAAAAAGGATACCTGTATTGAGGAAGCTAGCAGCGTTAAAAAGGACGCCTATAGCAAGAGGTTATGGCACACCACCCTCATTTCCATGTTATACTGTTTAGAAGGCTTTAAATGTATTCGAACACCTAAAATTCAAAATGTTCTCGGAGAAGCATGCCCTGGCCCACAGACACATTTATTTTGATCCACAGACATTTGCCCCACCTCCGCCCCGATTTTCAAATACACTCTGCGGGCCCTGTGTAGGGTTAGGGTTAGGGTTAGGGTTAGGGTTAGGGTTAGTTAAACAATTTCTGTTAGACTATCTGCTCATGTCAAATTCATCTGCAACAAAGCTCATGGTAGATGTACCAATAAATGTTTAAGGATATCTAGAAAGTATGTCTTATGCCAGCTCAGTGATGCACATATGCACTCAAACAGTGATTGGTCTTCAATTAATTTTCCTGGCACAAATGGCTAATGTTTCAGCTTTTTGTATTGTGATTTTTTTTTTCATTTGACTTTTTGTTATACATAGTCACTCACCATTAAAGGTTGCATATCATTGTTCTTCATCACGTCAAAGGCAGTATCCACTGAAACTGCCTTTGCTGTACAGATGTTCTCACCAAATGCATTTAATCAACTTTGAATGAGGCTTATTACAAGTACTATGGAATATATTCATAACCCGTTAAACGTTTGGCTTTGGAAACTCTTTGTGATGACACGTTGATGTTCTGCTGTATGACTTTAGCAGCAACATTTAGCCTTAGCCCTATTGTAACCTCTAGAATCCAGGGTGTCAACAGTATGCCTATTTGGATGTGGTCACGTTATGATTTGTTGGTATATTCCATGGACTCTTTGTACAAACATACAATTTTAGACAATAATATCTTTGTTTATATTACAAAGATATCAATAAACACATGATCAATATGGGTTTTAAATCAATAACAGACTTTTAATCAGTTTTAGTCTAACGTGAGCTCATTTTAATAGCATCTCACCAACATATAACGTCAAATTCACTTTAAATGTAGGACCCAAGTAGTATTTAGCAGCCTAATTTAGATTTATGTGCAATGAAATTCCTAAACAGACCATTTGATGGTGTCAACCTAAACTTCAAGTGAAATGGTGGAAATTAAATTACTTAATGTAAAAAAGGTGTTACGTGATACCCTAACCCTCTAAGGATGACAGGATTGCTTCTGTTTCTGAAATTTATATTGTACTAACTTGCTTTTCCCTTATTTTTGCCTTGCCCATCCCAATCAATATTGTATTACGTGTTTTATTTAGTCACTGGTAACAATTCCATTGAATTATTGCTGCTAAGGAAATAGGGGTAGAGTTATAACATGTGCAATTACACAGAAAATCCTGCAGCAAAACTTTCTTTATAGGATGTAAATAATAACTGGATATCCAAATGAGAAACTGTTGTAATTAGAGCATTTAAAGAGACAATTTGGGATGCTGATCCTAAACTTTATGTTATATTTCTACTGGAAAATAAAACTGTGTGAATTGTATGTTGTAATGTTAAAGAAAAAGTGTTATATCAGACCATAATCCTCAAAGGATTTCAATATTGGTAACATATCTGAATTCTCCAATCCATTAACTCCCAATCCTCCACATTTTGTATTCCTAAATGTCTTGAAAAAATATATTATAATGCTTTTTATTATAGCCAGTCTTTAGCAATTCTGTCAAAATATAATGGAGGTATGATCACAAAACGGGTAGATACCCACGGATAGCTGTGAGTCCTGCAGTGCTATCATTGATTTTCCATACCCAAAGATGTAGGCCTTGACAGAAATCACTATGAGCATTCGTCCACCCAGATGGTACCGACCGACCTCTCCGACTCACGGACAAGAATATGTATCTAGCTCTCGCAGACCCCAGATGGTTTTGTATGGTTCCATTAAAAACACGTTTGATTGTTTACGTCATTGTCAAAAGTGATTAAACATGATTTCCTTCCCATCATACCACTAAGGGTCATTCTACAGAAAGTGTCACTTTTATGTCCCTGCACAATTTCGCTTTTATTTATATATAGAAAACTAAGTTTGTTATCTTTAACGATACCTTATTAATAATATCACCCTATCATAGCATTTGTCTTTCTCTGGTAATCAGCTTTGATACAGATTTTATTCTGGATTAGTGGAAAATGTCATTGGTGTTACCTGTTCGAAGCATAACGCTATACATAACATGCACTGTTAAAATATATAACGGAAGACATACCACTGAATAATCATAATGTAATACCTACAGATGGCTGGTTTACTCACTAAAGAAGGAATTTTGTAAATATTTTCCGTATTCAAAATATGCTGGGCAATATAAGCTTGTCCCTGAAGTTTTTGTCATTGGTGTTACTGTATATACTTATGAGAAAACAAAAGAAACTGAATGCTCTCTGGATGAAACATTCCACCAGTAGATATCGGCCATCAAACCTATTGGTTAAAAGCAGCAGACGTATGAAGAATTATGAGTACTTTTGTTTAAATCTAACGCATGTGTTGTCAAAATATAAAAGTAGGTTTGTACACAGTCATTGGTGTTACAATCGTATTTATGTCATCGTTATTAATTTTAAGAAACTTTTTGTATGTTATTATAGACATAGTATGTCTGCTACAACATTGTACTTTTTCAGTTTTCTCAACTAATTCTTCAGACAGCAAACATTAATTATTTAATTAGTTTGTCATTGGTGTTATCTGTCATTGGTGTTACCAGGTACTGAATAATATCAATGACCATTAGTAACACCATTGACAATGCGTTTTAATAAGATGCTGTTTTCCTCGTTTAGCATATTTTTGAAGATGATTTGAAAATTAAAGGGACAATGCAAGAGGTAGTCGACTGCCACGCTCGTACTTGTGAAAATTGTTTTGTTTTTTAAAGCACTTCAAATCAAGGCATAGCGGCAATTGATTTAAGGCGCTTCCACGCCGTCAAAGCGCTTGCTTTAAGAACCAAGGCGTGTAGGGCCGCTACGCCTAACGGCCCTGGGGAAACCCCTGGACATGTGCAGCATCATAGGTGCATAATCGCACTTTGGGTAAAATAAATGTTTTGTTTGAATATAAAGAGTATGTCGTCAACGTCCCTAACTGCGTTATGCTTCCAGCTCTGTTCGGTTTGTTTTCTCGAGAACGATTCGCGCAATTAACATCCTTATTTGTTGTCTGCTTGTCATTCATTTGAGGTTTTCTTCACAGTTAGTGAACATTTCCATTAACAATAAAGTTCAGACAAGTAGGTATTTAAATAGAAAACTTTACAAACCTCTACTAAAACGATTAATTATACCAAATCGTTTTTGTTTATTCCTTAAAATTATCGATATCGGGTCCACTTGACTCGTAGAAACTGACTTAAATTAGAGGAAGATGAATTAACATTCGGTGCGTGTCACATGACCTCACACGTGCCAGATCAAGTCCAAATCATTTATTTTTTTATGATTTGTAAGCCCCCAATTGTTAGAATTTGTTTTAATTATTATATTCAATCTGCAAAAGTTGCTACATATTTGTACATCAACTGTAGTGAATAGTAGACATATAATTCATTCGTAACAATTGTAAATAATTTTGAGTGTATAATTTCTGTTAATTAAGATTCAGTTCATTAGAAAACTTATATTTTACAACCTATTTACTGGTATGAACATAATGCCTGTCTGTATTAACAGCAAGTGTTAATGATGGGTTTTGGTAAAACGCGGACCGGAATGGAACGCTCGACAAAGTGAATTGTTCCTTTAAAAACATATTAAACAAAGTGTTCGTCCACTGTGCATAGTTGAAAATCATGTATTTTATCATGTAGCTAGTTGCTTTGAAAATTGAAAATGACGAACCGCGCATGTGTGAAAAGGTTATTTTTCCAAATGTATGTGTCTCAACGCAATTAAAAGCTACCAACCTTTCCAATTTAAATGTTAAAGGTTAACTTTATGATAAAGGAAAATTAAAATCATACCGAAAATGTGAAATATCAGAAAATTACATTACTTATGTTTTCATTTCCAATAAAGGCTATTTAAATTTTATTTTTAAAAACATTGAAAATTCTGCATTAAAAATGCTTTTGGTTAAAAGGAAAAAGGACCAAGAGTTAACTCTTTTGAATAATGACGTAGTTCATATGATTTATTTCTTGAAGTGTGACATAATTTGCTTTATTTTCTGTATAGTGTATGTACAAATTGGAACATTTAGCGAAGAGTTTTACAGCGCTTACGTGAAAGCAAAAATAGGATTAACACATTTTACTCGTTATGGGGAATACAAAGTATACAGTGAAATAGATGTAACCATAGTTCATAATTTTATTATGAAGTTAATCTTTAATGAAATAATTAAAACTGCCACAGTGTATAATTTAAGTCACATAATATATTATAGAATATCTGTCTGGAAATGCAAAAGTACACCCTTGGATACTTTTTAATGCTAAATTTATTCTAAATATGTTATTAAGGACACCCAAATAACACATCCATGTGCTCTTGATCACTATAAACCAATTGGATCCCACTGCTGAATTATCCCACTTGTCTGTAACACCAATGACATAATGAGCTTGTTCATAGAGTAACATGCGTCTGCACGTGCAAGCCGATTACAGTTCTGCGTAGCCATATATCATTTTATGTTTCTTTGTTCATCTAGTTTCCAAAAGTTAACAATAAAACGTTATATCTTCTAATTGTTTTATCTTGAATTTGTATTTTGAAAAGTGATGCTTTCTGTAGAATGAACCCGAAATGAAACATACATAATCTGGTTTGACATTGGCGTGCAAAAATGCACGTGCATCTTATTCGACAGTCCGTGGTACATGCTCACTGAAGTATACCAACCTGGTTGAGATGCGTAATAGCTAGACATATATGGCACGTTTGAATGTTATTACGTTATGGAGAGTGATGTGCGTCATGATTGTATTTCAGTAACTCGTACTTTCAAAGCAGACTACACCTTCCGTGTTACGTCTGAGCCCATTTGGGTTTAGTCTAATAACGACAAGGAATAGAATTCTCCTCAGCGGAAGTTATTTCCAACAGGTCTAATCTATTTGTAATGACTAATAGACTGTCGCCGAAACCGATAGCACGAAACGGCGATCAACTGAAATCGCTAGTTTACACCGATTAATACTCAACTCGATAATGCTCAGCAAATCAGAGCAAGCGAAATGTTAGATTTCTTTTTTTCTTCAAATATGTCAATATGTCGTTTTCTATTTCCAAAACTCATGTTCTATACCACAATCATAAACATTGACACACAAATAGTATTACTAAAGCTTAATACTACTACTACTACTACTACTACTACTACTACTATTAATAATAATAATAATAAAAGCGTATATGGGCAGTTCCATGATAACACACCTGACATGTAAATATGTCTACCAGCCTCTACTGAATAACTGTGATACATCAATATACTCTTGTGTGCTTTATGATAAAGTATACGGGCTACCCGTATGTCTACCAGCCTCTACTAAATAACTGTGATGCATCAATATACTCTTGTGTGCTTTATGATAAAGTATACGGGCTACCCGTATGTCTGTCAGCCTCTACTGAATAACTGTGATGCATCATGGTACTCTTGTGTGCTTTTGGTTTAAGTATACGGGCTACCCGTATGTCTACCAGCCTCTACTGAATAACTGTGATGCATCATGGTACTCTTGTGTGCTTTATGATAAAGTATACGGGCTACCCGCATGTCTACCAGACTCTACTAAATAACTGTGATGCATCATGGTACTCTTGTGTGCTTTGGGTTTAAGTATACGGGCTACCCGTATGTCTACCAGCCTCTACTGAATAACTGTGATGCATCATGGTACTCTTGTGTGCTTTATGATAAAGTATACGGGCTACCCGTGTGTCTACCAGCCTCTACTGAATAACTGTGATGCATCATGGTACTCTTGTTTGCTTTATGATAAAGTATACGGGCTACCCGTGTGTCTATCAGCCTCTACTGAATAACTGTGATACATCATGGTACTCTTTTGTGCTTTGTGATCAAGTATACGGGCTACCCGTATGTCTAAAACTCTGTGAAGTGTGCACAGATAATAAGTTGATGTCAAAATGTGTTCATAGATGATGGTAACGCACGAAAATGTCAACAGACCCATTAAAAAAAGACATTCAAAACAATCTCAACCTACTTATTTGAAATTTAAAACAATGTTTCCAGGGAATTTCGGAAATTGCTATACCATTTCTAAAATATTAATAAATAGTACTTGCTTCTCGATTTTCAACTGATCACCGTCGCTAATCAAATAAAAAAAAAAAAAAAATTCATTCCTTGGTTTCATTATAATATTTAAAGTTTTAAATGCATTAAATGTGTTCGTTTAAAAAAAAAAGTGACCAGGTGAAAGTTAATATTTTAACAAGAAGAATGCCAGTTAATGGATAGCTGTTTAATGGTGAATCCTGTTTGGCTGGAATGTCTGAAATAGAAATATCTGTTGAAGGAACACTACACTAAATGGAATTTTCTCTTTTTAAGAAGACAACAATGTTTTGCAGATATTCGGATTCTAAACATGACCCCAACACTTAAGGATATTTTTCAAGCAGCTAAAAGTTAAAGTTTGTTTAGTTTAGTGACACCACTAGGACACAGCGATTTATTAATCATTGGCTACTGCCTGTCAAATAACTTTGAAATGTAGTCTCAGTGGAAACATGCTATGTTTTTCCATTAGCAGCAAAATATCTGTTATGACCACTTTCCTATAGACAGCACAGCGAGTACCATTGCATTTGATACATGTATAGCAGTCATGGGGGGTATTGGCTGGCACAGGGTGGGGATCACAGGATACGTCTACCAAAGGTGTGTTTGATACATGTATAGCAGTGGTGGGGTATTGGCTGGCACAGGGTGGGGATCAGAGGATACGTCTACCAAAGGTGTGTTTGATACATGTATAGCAGTGGTGGGGTATTGGCTGGCACAGGGTGGGGATCAGAGGATACGTCTACCAAAGGTGTGTTTGATACATGTATAGCAGTGGTGGGGTATTGGCTGGCACAGGGTGGGGATCAGAGGATACGTCTACCAAAGGTGTGTTTGATACATGTATAGCAGTGGTGGGGTATTGGCTGGCACAGGGTGGGGATCAGAGGATACGTCTACCAAAGGTGTGTTTGATACATGTATAGCAGTCGTGGGGTATTGGCTGGCACAGGGTGGGGATCAGAGGATACGTCTACCAAAGGTGTGTTTGATCATACGACTAAAGAACGCTAGGCCATTACTATTCCGACTGAGTTAAGACCACGCCCCTTCTAAAGCAAGGAAAACAACATACATGCACAACACTTAGTAAGCAGCAAGATAGGTCAGATGCATATGTAGGCCAATACATTTCATTTTTTCATTTCAACTTATTTTCGTGCTTATATCCCATTAAGGTTTAAGTACGCTGTCCTGAGCACACACCTCAGCTATCTGGGCTGTCTGTCTAGGACAGTGGGTTAGTTAGTGGTTAATGAGAGAGAAGAGGGTGTAGTGGTCTTACACGTACCCATCGAGTCGTTAAAAGTCGCTCTGGGTTGGAGCCGGTACCGGGCTGCGAACCCTGTACCTACCATGGCTTAACCACAACACCACCGAGGCCGGTGGGCAATACAAATTGACTCAGCATCGATTGGTCCCACTTAACCATTTATTGTTCAGATTACCTGACAATGCTAGATCTAGCAAATATCGTATACAGGGTATATACAGGGTTTCATAAAGTATCAAAATTAACAGGGTTATCGTTCATTTTTCACATCATTGTTTCTTCTTACTTACATTCATGTGATATCAACTTAAAAAATAGAAATGAAAAACCATATATTCTAAACAGTCCTGACATCTAGCTACAATTAAAGGAACTAATACTATTACACATCTGGACAAGACTAATACATTTTGTACAGGAGGTCACGTGTGTTACCCAATAAGACACGTGTGTTACCTTGGTTGTCACGTGTGTTACCATGGTTTGTGGGAAAAGGGTTACTAATTTTTAGTTTATCGTTTGTGCAAGAAGCCTTCACCAGACGCCAACAGAGAATTTAGCTTGGCACAAAAGTTCAGCTTTGTGCATGAAAACAAAACAAAAACATCATCGTTTTTACTGTAAAAATAACACACGTGACATTTGTACCACCACCCCTGAAAAGGCACGGCATGCTTGCAATATGAAAATATAATGAAAAACTCTTTATACAATTTGGAGACTGATATTTAGCCCAATATGGTGATGAACGCAAGCCCCTTTCGGTGACCAGTGGTGCGGCATGCATACAATAAATCAACCAAGTAAGCACGATTTATGGATACAGGTTTCACTAACAACTTGAGAAACAATTTACTGGCAATGAGAACGTGAAACTTCTGTACCTCAGAAACTGTGTCTCGATATACATCTAAAACTAACCTAGCAAAGTATAACAGTAACGATGGTACTCCAGCATCCCCCAACTCAGTTTTGAGGCTTGTTTACAGTTTGATACAAAACTCCAGAAAGATGGACTCCAGCATGCATGCGTCGTTCAACACATCTGAGCATGAAGGGAAGCCCTACAGAGAATACCTACCTGAAAGATGTGTTACTCGTAATGACCATGTAATAAGAACATGTGGTAACACTGACTTTTAAAGGGTAATATGAACGTGATAACACTGACTTTAAAAGGGTAATACGAACATGCAATAATACTGACTTTAAAAGGGTAATAAGAACATTCGATAACACTGACTTTAAAAGGGAATAAGGACATGCGATAACCCCCGACTAGTAGGGTAATAAGAACATGCAGTAACACTAACTTTAAAAGGGAATAAGAACATGCGATAACACTGACTTTAAAATGGTAATAAGAACATGTGGTAACACTGACTTTAGTAGTTAGTAGTGTAATACACGACTTGCCGGTTTGCCTTATAAGGAAAGCGGAAGTTCATTATCGCTTCTAGTTATCTCCCCTGAATTTCGAGTAAACACTCGTGAAATCATATAGGCCTTCTACTGTATAGAGCAGTAACGTGATTTCTGTATCGGTTTTACGCTGCCAAAATTAAAATGGCATATCACTGTGCTGTCAGTGGTTGTTCCAACGGAACTTACAGGCTAAACCGATGGAAGAAAGAATTTTGTGATATCTGTTCAGCACAAAAGGGTTCTAAACAATGTGGTTGCAATCCGCCTTTCAGGTTAGTAAAAATTATTTACATTATAATATTCAGTGATTATATTATAAATTATTGTAGATATTTAGTATACAAATAACATACATGCATTTGTGATGTGACTTGATTTATCTTTATTCAAGTATGATGTATATAAGTAGCCTATAAATTTAGTTTTCAACTGTTTGCCAAGTCACAAAAATGTGTAGTACACATACAGTAACAATGATATGTTTCCACTGCACGACTCCGCACTAGGAATTTTATTGTAATGGAGTACCATAGTAAAGTTACATTGTCAACATTTAAGCCCCCCCCCCCCAAGAAATACCCCCCCACATTAGTGACATTGCCAAAAGAAGGATCATCCACATGCCTTGAACCCCATCTTATGGTGGCTATGTTACCCCCCCCCCCCCCCCCCCCCCCCCCCTCAGTTTTAACCTACAGAATTAGCTCAATTGGGGTTTTTTTCTCACATTGAAAACAATTTGATCTAGATCTTTCTGGCTTATGTCATCTCCCACAAGTGATTATAACCCCACCCCCACTTCAAATATGTTCCTAAATGGATGGTGAATTACTTGATAGCATTGGAAACACTATTTTAAATAATACAAATTAAAAAAACCCATCAGTATACAATGTCATTCTGTTTATTTACATATACATACACTTTTGCTAAACATTCACATATAAATATACATAGGTACAGTGCATGATTAAGAATTTTTTTTAAATGAGGTTCAGGTAATTTTAGTAACATGGCAGTATCCAAACATTGTTCAAAAGGTACATTATTAAAGGGTAAATTATTAATTTATTATAATGGGGGAATGTGGGGAAAATAAAAAAGTCAAAATGGCCAAAAGAAATGGTCAAAACAGCAAATAGATACCATAACGTTAAAATTAATTCCCATTACTAATTATGTTAACCGATATAGCCTATATCAATATAATATAATTTTATAATAATATAATATAACCTCCCTCCTTTTCGAAATACCATTATCTGTCTTTTTAATATTAACAACTAATTTTCAATGTATACATTACTCATGAAGAGTATTAGTCATCTTTATTATCTAAGTTATTTCATATTAAATTAATACCTGCAGTCCTTTTTCACTTTGGCCGTTTTGACTTTTTAAAGGACTGTTTTGACCAATTATTGTTAGGGTCGTTTAGTACTGGGGCCGTTATGACTACAATTCTTTTAATATATCTATGAATAAACCAATGGTGAAAGACTAGATAGCACTGAAAACAATTGTAAATAATACAAACAAAATATCACTACACAATGGCATTCTGATTAATTAATACATGTATATACAAACATTTTTCTTCATTATTGTATAGAAAAAAACCCACCAATCTGATATCCAACAAAACAAATCATGTCATTTGTATTATAAAATGTTATCAATTACACTTTGAAAGAAAACAATATTCATTTTACAAACAAATACAGAAATAAATAAAAAAACATTTATTAGACAAAGACTAAATGTTGTGTCCACTTTGTTTAAAAATTTAACAGTTGGCTAATATGCAAGGGACATGCTGAGCCCCAATTTTACCTGAATGCGTTACCCCCGACACCACATAACTAACATCTAAGTTACCATATTACAATATAACTGGTTTGAATGACAAGTTATTTATGTATAGTAATTATGGTAATATTTAAGATACTGGATATGTAGATACATGTTTATGCTATACTTTTGTCTCATATAATAGCAGGTGTTTATACCGTTTCAGTTTTATTTTTATAAAATATGTTGAGCTCGTTCAGTCTGAAGGGGGGGGGGGGGGTGTTAGTCAGTTTTGTTTAACGACATATCAATTTATAAATGATGTCAATCAAGGGTAGCATTTCATTTACTCAGCTTGGTAATCCTACATGTACATGTGATGCTACTGAAACACAAAATGTGTGGAATGTTAAAATGGAATTACCCATTTCTCCATGTTGGGGAGTCCGGATTTGCTTCCGAGTGAAATATAAATGAGTCGTCACAAGCGAAAACCTACAACTTAACACATCAAAAACAAAGTTTGATATAGTATTCAATGTACTTTGATGTTGGAAGTTTGAGGTTACATAATAAAAACAAAACATACATTAAGTAACTATTAGGTGGTTCTGACATTATTGAATGGTTTCTGGTGCAATAAAATTTACTTTTAAAAAAGTATTTTAATACTATTAGGTGGTTATGGGTTATGGACTAGCAATTTTTTGAAATTGTACGATGTCAATGTTAAACAGCAATTCTCTATATATTTTAAAATTTATATCCTTTAATTTTCAATACATTTATATATATATATATATAATGCATCATTGGCTTTTGTTCATTATGTTATTGTACCATTGGATATCCTTTTTCCATGTAAAGGTAATAACATTACAAAGAAAATAAATGTTATAATTTGTTTTATTTCTCTTTAGGCTTCATCGATTTCCAACATCAAAAAAGAATCGAACCATGAGAGAAAAATGGAAGAATCTTATTAACCGATCCACTGGAAGTGCAAAGGGAAAAGTCTGGTCACCTTCAAAGAATTCTAGGGTCTGCTGCAGACACTTTGTAGATGAGGAACCAACTAATGAAAATCCTTACCCTACTACAAATCTGGGCTACAAAGACGCAGAAAAAAAGGTCAAGCGTATTCTTTTTTTCGACTCTACCAATATGTGTTTGAAGCCACAGTGTATTATCAGGGAGCCTGATACTCCAGAGATGACAATACCAGACCCACCCCTTGAAGAAGCTTTTCTCAACCGTCAGCCGATTCCAAAGTCATTTCTACAGTGGATATCGTTATTAGTCAATCTGTTGGTTTGCCTTCGGGTTGCAAAGCACTACTATATCAGGTGTTCAACACTGATGACCGAAATAACTAAATTGAAAAAAAGAAGTTAATCAACTGAAACAACAGCTGCTGTCCCACAAACAAATGTCAGTTGCAGATGATATTTTAAAATCTGATGTCAATGTCAATTTTTTTACAGGAATTCCCAAAAGATCAATATTTTTATCAGTTCATGCTATGATTTCTCCACTGGTAAACCGGCGTTGGAAGGGTATCAGTTGCCTTTACAAACAAGTACGGACTTTTACTTTTCAACCACAACGATTTGGACCAAATCGAAAGCTAGCATCGCGTGATGAATTGTTACTTACACTGATGAAACTTCGGCTGGGGTTATTGAACAAAGATTTGGCATCCCGTTTTAAAGTATCTGAATCGCATTGTTCTAGAATATTCCTGGCCTGACTGAAAGCTTTAAGCTCCGTCCTTGGATCACTGGTACATATGCCCGATCAGGAATCACTTACTGCCACAAAACCTGAAAGATTCCGTCATGTTTCTGATCTACATTCCATAATAGACTGCACAGAAATATTTATTGAAAAGCCAAAAGACCTTTACATACAAGGTGCAACTTGGAGTGATTATAAACACCACAATACTGTGAAAGTTTTAATTGCTTGCTCTCCCAACAGTTCAATCATTTATTGTTCCGATGCCTACATGGGAAGGATTTCAGACAAAGCATTAACAATCGATTGTGGATATCTTGACGAAGTACCTCCGTATAGTCTGATAATGGCCGATAAGGGATTTAACATTACAGATGAGTGTGTTTCCAGAAGACAGAGTCTTTATGTTCCACCAGGAAAACGTGGGAAATCCCAAATGACGAGTGTTGCTGTTTTGAAGACCAAAAAAACAGCAAACTTGAGAATTCTGGTAGAACAGGTGATCCGCCGTTTAAAGACTTTTGGAATTCTCAAATATGAAGTTCCACTGACACTTGTCGGACACATTGATGAAATGGTAACTGTTTGTGCAGCACTAAGCAACATGAAGGATCCAATTTATAAAAGCTAAAAAGGAAATGTGCATCTATTTCAGACAGTCCGTACATGTCCACTGTTCGTCCTCTTTTGGTTCAGAGTCATTATCAATGCCAGCACATTTAAAATGAATCCACATAAAACAAGAATCGCACTGAATAGAATTTTCATCTGCAGACTTTGGACTGTCTACACACTCATGTCCACATTCCCCACACAAGTAAATTGGACACCTGTTCTCTCCCTTGCGCCTTTTATATGGTCGTTGCTTGCGCATTCTAGCTGGTGCTGAATGTAGCGGTACATATGACTGGAAGATCTCTAGTTACTGGTGTAGAGGATGGAAATGTAGTGAGTTTATCCTGCAGTTCACGGGTCAGAAGTTCCCGACTAATAAATCTGTTCCAAAACCAATCAAGTTCAGCTAACAGCTCTTGCCAAAACTTTGCATCAAACTGTATTCTAACCATGATGTAACCATGAGTGGTGTAAACAAAAAGATCGCAGAATGTTCGTTTCAATATTCCCATCTGTCCTTGTATTTGGAAAAAAATATGCATGTTTTTTTTGCAGGTGAAAAATGCCATCTGTGTCCTCATACAAATATGAAACATTGTTACATGTTGGGATCTGATCTTTAATTGACGCTGGACATTTTATTTCACATAAACCTTTCCCGCAGCAATCGCATTCTGTCAGCATGTCTGCACTTGCGGAAATGTAGGGCTTTTCCTGCAGTAGGGAGAGTCCAGGTTGTTGCGATTTGAATTTCTTGTGTCTTTTTTTCATATTGGAAATGTATTGTAATTTTGCCTGTGGCTCCATGGACAGTCCGTGCTTCATTGCTGCTGTTGGTGGAATGTCTTTGTATCCCATAATGGATGCAATGAGTGCAGATGGGTTACTCGTGTGGTCCTTCCGGATGGTCTTTACCCGGGTAAACACCCTTTGGAAACAGCTTGCCGTTATTCTGCCATGTCTTTGTCGCTTCCATTCGGTACTCAATGACTGACGCGATGTTTCCCGCTTCAGTGTAGCAATTTGGTCTGGTGATATGTCCAGTTTGCTGAGCAGTTTTTCTTGAAGCTCAACTACTTCAGGTTCAGTTGGGTTAACCTTTTTGATTGAATCTGCAGTATCTAGCAAACTTGCAGGACAAATCATCGAGTTACACGTTTTTATTCTCTTTTTTTTCCATTAGTTGTACAAAGCAGCAGTTTGGCGCACCTGGTTTAATCGCTTCCAATAATTTCTGACGCATGGCGGTCCTGTCCTTTACCATTGTTGCTTGCTGCTTTGTCAGTGGAGTAAATCTTTGTTTGGCCTTCATAGTATTATGTTTCTCAGTCTGATCATGAGTATACTGGTAATGATCTTTAGTCCACAGATAACTCGATACCCGGACAGGCTTGACGCTTGTTTTACCAGTTGGTATATTCCATGTGCTCATTTAACTTGTACAAGTAGGTTTGGTCATACCAGTTTTTACTGCTGCCTTCACTCTAAACAGCATACCAGCGAGATGGTTGCAGGACCCCAGCATTCCAGCAGTACAAGTACAGTAGGCACTTACAACAGCACCTCCAGGTCTGCTTTTCAGATCTTTTTCTATCACTGCCCACACTTGATACGGCTTGTTATTCACACTCTGTGAGGGACACACCTCAGCCTTTAAAAAACAAACACCACTACTGTCAGAGATATGATGGTATTCTATCTCTTTCACCCATTCACAAGAGAAATATCTATATGCTTTGCCTTCTTTGTATTCATTCATCAGTCTAGTTATGAGTTCCTGTGGCGTTTTTGTATTTAAATAATTGGCAATATCAACAAAATAAACTGATGGCCAGTTTTTCAAGCCTTCCTTTTCTTTTACCCATCCATCCAGAATTGAATACGGATCAGGAATACTTTTATCATTGTAGAAGAGCTTTTTTTTGTAATCCTCCAGTTCTGAATGTTCTGCACACAAGTCAACTGGCACCCTTTCTTCCCAAGCACAGAATGATCTGCAAAAAAAGAAACGCAAAAGGGTACAAATGGGTTATAACTCCGATTTTATGTTTCCTACCGGTTCATGCTTTGTGAATATAAGGTCATTGCATGTCCCAAGTACATTCCCACGGTTACATTCGATAAAACGCAGCTACTGTACAATAAAGTTCCAAAATGTGAATATTCGCAAAAACGCAGCCACGTGCAAACCATGTCACCACTGCACGTGCGTTGTCTGCACGTGCAACATGAACACCGACAGTATAAAAGTGCAGGGTGTTCGTTTGCCTGGCCTCTGTATCTGGCCGACAGTTGACAATCCAGGACATGCCACGTCTCAGTGAACCGCAGAGAAACAATGCCATCGGCCGACTAGACGCAGGCGAATCCAGAACGGCCGTTGCCAGGGCATTCCATGTGTCCCCAAGCACCATCTCCAGACTGTGGGACCGTTACCAGCAACATGGATCAACACGTGACCTCCCTAGATCCGGTCGACCACGGGTCACTACCCCCGGGCAGGACCGCTACATCCGGGTACGCCACCTTCGGGAACGATTGACTACTGCCACCTCCACAGCCGCAGCAATACCAGGTTTGCGCAGGATATCCGACCAGACCGTACGGAACCGCCTACGTGAGGTAGGAATTCGTGCCAGACGTCCAGTTCGAGGTGTCATCTTAACACCACAACACCGTCGACTCCGAATGCAGTGGTGCCAGATTCATCGACAATGGCCTCAACTGCGATGGAGACAGGTGTGGTTCAGTGACGAGTCCCGATTTCTGCTCCGACGTCATGATGGAAGATGTCGCGTGTATAGGCGTCGTGGTGAACGTTATGCGGCAAACTGCGTGCAGGAAGTGGACAGATTCGGCGGGGGTAGTGTCATGGTGTGGGCAGCCATCTCACACACTGGCAGAACTGACCTGGTCCACGTGCAGGGCAACCTGAATGCACAGGGCTACATTGACCAGATCCTCCGGCCACACATCGTTCCAGTTATGGCCAACGCCAACGCAGTGTTCCAACATGACAACGCCAGGCCTCACACAGCACGTCTCACAACGGCTTTCCTACAGAACAACAACATTAATGTCCTTCCTTGGCCATCGATATCACCGGATTTGAACCCAATTGAGCATCTATGGGACGAGTTGGACCGACGCCTCCGACAGCGACAACCACAGCCCCAGACCCTGCCCGAGCTGGCAGCAGCCTTGCAGGCCGAGTGGGCCACCATCCCCCGGGACGTCATCCGTACTCTGGTTGCTTCAATGGGCAGGCGGTGCCAGGCAGTTGTCAACACACGCGGAGGCCACACCCGGTATTGACTCCAGATGACCTTGACCTTGGTGGTGTGTCCTATCACTTACTCACAATGGACTAGAGTGAATTGTGAACAATCCTGCAACATTTGGTAATTATCGGACTCACCATTCAATAATTAAATCAATTCTCCAAATGTTACGACAATGTGGTTTTGCGTTTCTTCTTTTGAAGAGTATATATATATATATATATATATATATATATATATATATATATATACACATATATACACACACACACACACACACACACACACACACGGTTAGCTCCGACACTCGCCAAATTCTCCAGTTGCAAATTTTAAAAGTAGTTAGCGAATTTGTTTTTAATTTGGTGAAATAATTTCATGTAATAATTGACATTTATTTTAGAAAATTTATGTGGATTTCTGCAATTTTTGAAGTTTAATAGACAATTTGGTGAAATGTTCTGCTGGCCCAGAGGTCTGAGCTAGCCCCGATATACATACATATACATACATATACATATATACATACATACATACACACACAAACATTAGGTATGGCACTGGAATTGAATGCAACCAAAGTCAACGGGGTATGGGGGCGGCAGAAAGAAAATGGGCTCCATTTAGGGTTAGGGTTAACAAAATCATACAGTGATGATATAAGAGTAATTAATTATGTTAAAAGGTTAACTTAATAAAAGATATTAAAAATCAATAAAATATTCTACCTTCTGGCAAAAATCTGAACACACACCCATGACACAAACACTTTTGTACCTGAGTTGAGGACAATATTTAAAAATTTTTTTTTTTAAATACAACATATTTATTTATTATTAACAGTTCAGCTATAATTTAATTCTTCCTAATTGATGTTTTAATACACCACCTCCAATAATAGTAACAAGGTTGTAGCAAACCATTTTGTTTTAAGAATGGCCTAAGAATAAGATTTAGATGAAGCCACGTGGTTGTGTGTGGATACATCCGTGTATTATCATTATTATTATGTATAAAAAGGATAATATTTATATGGCCTATAATTACGTAGACGTACATACCTGTTGCATAAACTATACATGCACAATTAAACTGATCAGTGGTACTGATTATAACTTTGAAAGCTACTTAATACTAAATGTAATCAAAAGATTACTCACCGTGCAGCCAGCTCACTAAATGTCCCATTTGTCGACTTTTTCCTCAAGGCCAAAAACGATTTCAAAGCATTTGAACTCCACAAATGAAACGTTTCCAGTGATACATCATTCAGATTAGCCATTGTAAAAATTACAAAACAATCCACCAAACAGAACGCCTTACATTGCTCGATCAATTGCTACTATTCAAAAGGTAAAAATCGGATTTGTTCTCCTGTTTACTCGAAAATACGGGTTCTTCGGTTATGCAACAAGATGGCCGCGGAACCGGCAAGTCGTGTATAAGAACATGTGGTAACCCCGATTTTAGTAGGGTAATAAGAACATGTGACAACACCGACTTTAGTAGGGTAATAAGAACATGCGGTAACACTGACTTTAGTAGTGTAATTAAGAAAATGCGGTAACCCTGATTTTAGTAGGGTAATAAGAACATGTGGTAACCCTTGACTTTAGTAGTTAGTAGGGTATTAAGAACATGTGGCAACACCGACTTTAGTAGGGTAATAAGAACATGTGGTAACCCTGATTTTAGTAGGGTAATAAGAACATGTGGTAACACTGACTTTAGTAGTTAGTAGGGTAATAAGAACATGTGGCAACACTGACTTTAGTAGTTAGTAGGGTAATAAGAACATGTGGCAACACTGACTTTAGTAGGGTAATAAGAACATATGGTAACACTGACTTTATAAGGGTAATAAGAACATATGGTAACACTGACTTTAGTAGGGTAATAAGAACATGTGGTAACACTGACTTTATAAGGGTAATAAGAACATATGGTAACACGGACTTTAGTAGGGTAATAAGAACATGTGGTAACCCTGATTTTAGTAGGGTAATAAGAACATGTGGTATAACCTTGCACCCTTGCCTCCAACCAATGGGGCTTTTAAGGAAAATGTTTCCCGAACCCACCTTCAGATAACACTGACTTTAGTAGGGTAATAAGAACATGCGATAACACTGTCTTTAAAATGGTAATAAGAACATGCGATAATACTAACTTTAGTAGGGTAATAAGAACATGCGATAACACCGACTTTAAAAAAGGTAATAAGAATATGCGATAACACTACTGACTTTAAAAAGGTAATAAGAATATGCGATAACACGGACTCGAGACTAACAACGGATGATGGAGTCAGTCTGCAGGTCTTACCGCGGTGTGTTGCAGAGTAGCAACGGATGATGGAGTCAGTTTGCACCTTTGTTGTTCAAAAGTGCGGGTAAATGCTCGTTGTTTTAATTGGATATAAAAATAATAGATAATCAGGCAAAATGTGCTAACATGAGACATTTTGTTTTATCATTCTACCCACAAAATTAGTTGTAATGTAAAAATGCGTTATGATGGATTGCGACTTTATATAGCTGTCTGTCAATAATGCTAATATGAAAAAGATATGTTATCCAGATTCGGGTATTTTCAGTTAATTCTGGCAAAAGTCTGCCCCCACCCCCTTACAAATATGGGAGCCCATACACCAGTGCTGCCAAACGGCTGTATAGGGTTGCAAACGAATCACTACGCATTCTTACATGGCTTGCACCAGTGCTGCCAAACGGCTGTATAGGGTTGCAAACGAATCACTACGCATTCTTACATGGCTTGCACCAGTGCTGCCAAACGGCTGTATAGGGTTGCAAACGAATCACTACGCATTCTTACATGGCTTGCACCAGTGCTGCCAAACGGCTGTATAGGGTTGCAAACGAATCACTACGCATTCTTACATGGCTTGCACCAGTGCTGCCAAACGGCTGTATAGGGTTGCAAACGAATCACTACGCATTCTTACATGGCTTGCAACTAATTCTGTGGGTGGATTCATGTAAACACATGGCTAAAAACGCCTTAGGTTAACACTAACACACACACACACACACACACTAACACACACACATACACACACGCGCGCGCACACGCACGCACGCGCTTATGTGCTCGTCTTTGGATATAATGTCCGTGTTCTTTGACATCATCCTGAGGAATTTCGAGCACTCGTAATGCATCCATCAGCAACGTTCAGTGTCGGTTACTTTCACTTATACAACACCTTTCGTGCGTTTAAGTATTTCAATGTATTTTAAACGCAGGTGTATAACAGTGATCTTGATTATATGCGTGCAATATAAACGTGCTTCGTAATTTGGTTACTAAAATAAACATGGCCGTTTTGGTCGCTGTTAATAGATAAACACATTTCGTAAATTCGGCCCATTGTCATTTCCTGAAGACAAATGTTCCAATTCAGTGTTCTGGTATAAGTATGCTAGCTAGTCTACTCACAGATGTTCTACCATACCTGTAGGAACGTAGTTTGGTATTTACTGACTTTAGTATGCACTAATTTTCAAAAGAATGCTAATGAAACCTGTTGGATCAAAATGCGTGTTAGGAAAAAAAACTACTTTTTTTTGACAAATTCACCTTGCTCAGATGCTTGTGAAACTGAAATATATAAACTACCAATATTATAATTTTAGAGTATTTAGAAGCATTTATCTGAATAATATAGAATAAGCAAAAAGGTTGTTCATTGTTTTATTCATTTGACCATTTCTTAATACAATTCCACATAACAAAAACATGTTAATTGTTTAAGCGCCAATTCATACATTTTCTATTTTCTGTATATAAATCATAAACATTTTTTCTCCACAAAATTGCATTTTATTTTTTTCTCTCTCGTGAGGTTGTGTTTTTTTGGCAACCTTTCCCGTGAGAAAAGCCCTTTAACACACAGTATTTACGTAAATATGTGATTAATTTGAAATTAGAACTCGAGCACAAAACCAATGAGTGTAAAACTGATAAAAAGATACATTAATGGACGATCAGCATCAATATAAAATAGACCGGCCTCGGTGGCGTTGTGGTTAGGCCATCGGTCTACAGGCTGGTAGGTACTGGGTTTGGATCCCAGTCGAGGCATGGAATTTTTAATCCAGATACAGACTCCAAACCCTGAGTGAATGTTCCGTAAGGCTCAATGGGTATGTGTAAACCACTTGCACCAACCAATGATCCATAACTGGTTCAACAAAGTCCATGGTTTGTGCTATCCTGCCTGTGGGAAGCGCAAATAAAATATCCCTTGCTGTCCGTCATAAAAGAGTAGCATATGTGGCGACAGCGGGTTTCCTCTAAAAAAAGCAGTGTCAGAATTTAGAATTTAGTGTCAGCTAAAAAAATCAATGTGCTCTAGTGGCGTCGTTAAATAAAACAACTTTTTTTTTCAATATAAATTTAAAAAACAAACAAAAGTAAAAATATAAGTATATTAAAATATCGAGTATACTAGTATCACAAGTATATTAAACTTTTGAATAAAAGTCAACATGTAAGAATTTCAAAATAAGTTAAGATGGAATTTAATGTAGTTTTATTTAACGACGCCTCTAGAGTACATTGATGTTTATCTTATCAGCTATAGGACGTCAAACATATGCTCATTCTGATATATTTCTTTAGAGGAAACCCGCTGCCGTCACATAGGCTACTCTTTGCGATAATCGGCGAGAGGTCTTTTATATGCACTTTCCCACAAACAGGACAGCACATACCATGGCCTTTGATGAACCAGTTGTGGGCCGTGGGCCATTGGATGGAAAGGAAAATAGTCCAAACTGCAAATGGGTCTACCGAGAAGGATCGATCCCATGACCGACCGCTTTATACGCTACCGTTTGAGCTACATCCCGCTCACGAATTGAATGATGCACAATATTATTTGTTTGTAATAAATACAAACTTCTGTTTTCCATTACTCATGTCGGGAGTATCTGGAAACACTCGCCCCGATATTATTACTTTCAAAAGGATATTTCACGGTGCATTTGTGATTGATTTGTTTAAGTTTTTGTTTGTGTTGGTTATTGTTAGTGCGTGGGCGTTTTGTTTTCATCTAATATACAAGTTGCGTGGGCGTTTTGTTTTCATCTAATATACAAGTTGCGGTACGTCTGCTATATCACTTCAATCGTGTGTTGATAATATACCACTATGACATGCCACTAATAACACTTACACGGCAAATTTGTCTTTTTAGAAATTTGTCTTTTTAGAAATGTTCATCTATTTCCAAACATATTTCGTTATTTTCTGTAGCTCTTCTTAGTCAACTCAATCGGACATTCTCGCATAATTTGCAATAATCGCCGATTGACCTCCTCGGAAGCGCCATAGTAACCTGCGAGAAAGTTCCGCCTGCGTTTGTTGTATGAACAATAAATATGTTAATAGATAACAGATTTTAATTACTAGTTACAGAGACCTTGGGTGATCTACAGATTGCTAAACGCAACTCACTCAAAAGGCAATTAAATGAAGCCGGAATATGAATTCTTCAACTGGAGTGCAGTGGACATTACGAGAATGCGCGAAGGACGCAATATCCGGAGCTTTGCATACTTTAATTCGACGTTAATAGTCCAGGGACATAGGTCAAAATTACTGTTTAACCCGGAAATAAATAGTACAGAGCTGAATTTTTCGGGATAGTTGCAGTATAGTATTATCAATAACATACCACAAATCCCCTAGTTTCCGAGGTATGCTAACTTTACTACAGACGTAAATGTGTATTTATCGTCAAGTAACCCGATTACATCAGTAACCCATTTTCGTCTTCAACCTTTGTGAGTACACGTAATATACTATAAGACCCCTATCGCTAGCACAATTTAAACATTTACTATCCGATATTTTGAGAAAAATAAGAATAAAAAAGTGTTTGTTCGTATTTGCACGAACTGGAGCAACAAGGCTAAGTGATATTCAAATAATTACAAAATATATACAAATGAATATCGCATATCACACAACATACCACACCACACTACATTCATTAATACACCAAAACTAAACCCATCCCCAAAATACATATATACAAAAATGTCTCGATGAACTAAAATACACCCCAGTTCATCTAGGGAAAAGTCTCAGCGCTGCAAAATACACATCTGAATGTTTCTGTCTTCAACATTCATTTACAATAATATCAATAGTCACGCTCGTTCCACATGGGCGTACATAAGGGGGGTGGGGTCGATGGGTTCGACCGAACTCCCCCCCCCCCCCCCCCGAAATCGCTTTTTTTAATAATTTAATATATACTCTTCAAAAGAAGAAACGCAAAACCACATTGTCGTAACATTTGGAGAATTGATTTAATTATTGAATGGCGAGTCCGATAATTACCAAATGTTGCAGGATTGTTCACAATAGTCCATTGTGAGTAAGTGATAGGACAGGACACACCACCAAGGTCAAGGTCATCTGGAGTCAATACTGGGTGTGGCCTCCGCGTGTGTCGACAACTGCCTGACAACTGCCATTGAAGCAACCAGAGTACGGATGACGTCCCGGGGGGATGGTGGCCCACTCGGCCTGCAAGGCTGCTGCCAGCTCGGGCAGGGTCTGGGGCTGTGGTTGTCGCTGTCGGAGCCGTCGGTCCAACTCGTCCCATAGATTCTCAATTGGGTTCAAATCCGGTGATATCGATGGCCAAGGAAGGACATTAATGTTGTTCTGTAGGAAAGCCGTTGTGAGACGTGCTGTGTGAGGCCTGGCGTTGTCATGTTGGAACACTGCGTTGGCGTTGGCCATAACTGGAACGATGTGTGGCCGGAGGATCTGGTCAATGTAGCCCTGTGCATTCAGGTTGCCCTGCACGTGGACCAGGTCAGTTCTGCCAGTGTGTGAGATGGCTGCCCACACCATGACACTACCCCCGCCGAATCTGTCCACTTCCTGCACGCAGTTTGCCGCATAACGTTCACCACGACGCCTATACACGCGACATCTTCCATCATGACGTCGGAGCAGAAATCGGGACTCGTCACTGAACCACACCGGTCTCCATCGCAGTTGAGGCCATTGTCGATGAATCTGGCACCACTGCAGTCGGAGTCGACGGTGTTGTGGGGTTAAGATGACACCTCGAACTGGACGTCTGGCACGAATTCCTACCTCACGTAGGCGGTTCCGTACGGTCTGGTCGGATATCCTGCGCAAACCTGGTATTGCTGCGGCTGTGGAGGTGGCAGTAGTCAATCGTTCCCGAAGGTGGCGTACCCGGATGTAGCGGTCCTGCCCGGGGGTAGTGACCCGTGGTCGACCGGATCTAGGGAGGTCACGTGTTGATCCATGTTGCTGGTAACGGTCCCACAGTCTGGAGATGGTGCTTGGGGACACATGGAATGCCCTGGCAACGGCCGTTCTGGATTCGCCTGCGTCTAGTCGGCCGATGGCATTGTTTCTCTGCGGTTCACGGAGACGTGGCATGTCCTGGATTGTCAACTGTCGGCCAGATACAGAGGCCAGGCAAGCGAACACCCTGCACATTTATACTGTCGGTGTTCATGTTGCACGTGCAGACAACGCACGTGCAGTGGTGACATGGTTTGCACGTGGCTGCGTTTTTGCGAATATTCACATTTTGGAACTTTATTGTACAGTAGATGCGTTTTATCGAATGTAACCGTGGGAATGTGTTTGGGACATGCAATGACCTTATATTCACAAAGCATGAACCGGTAGAAACATAAAATCGGAGTTATAACCCATTTGTACCCTTTTGCGTTTCTTTTTTTGAAGAGTATATCTGACATTGATATCTTGACATTATATTTACTGAACATAGAAATATATGCCCAATATCTCTGCAATCTATTTTGGAACCCCCCCTTTTCAAAATCCTATGTACGCCCATGTTCCAATAGTTACGCCTGTCCTACTGTTCAGATACAACAGTAAACCGCTACACTGGAGCTCACTATGGCCATCTCAAGCCACCGACGATCACACTGGGTTGTCCACGTCGACTAACCACACGAGATATCGCCACGGACGTCGCCACCTCCAGCCACTGACGAACACCACAAGACCTCAACACGTTGACTTCGTACACATGTACTCCGACAACACCGGATTAGGAAGACTGGTCCCTGGTCTAAATCCGCTCCGGGACACTATAATGAAAATATAACATTTTCAAAATAAATTCATCCAGTAACCTTATTTTGGTAAAATATCCCCCCCGATCTGAAATATACATACATTATGTTGTTTATGTAAAAAATGATTATCTTAATAATATAATCCATATTTAATAAAATGTTTTAACAGTATATTTTATCATCTATATTTACCAACTAAATTCTCCGAATGGTTCACCGTCTCATGTACTGTTGGGGTAATTCCTTTATTTTGCCGTATGCTGCCCATCCGTCAGAAATGATTTTACTTTTAGGTTTGATGGTGTTTTTGGATTATGGGTAATAATGTTTCCGAGTCCCTTTTTGCGACTGGTACTAGAAAGAATTTTCTAGTTTCACGGCAAATACCACCAAAAACCCATTGACCCTCCACACATCTCCCACGATTGTACTTTCGTTTACCGAATTTTGCCTCATCAATTTCAACAGTTTTTCCTTCTCCACCAATCACATTTACTTCATCTCTTTCTGACCGGCCTCGGTGGCGTCGTGGCAGGCCATCGGTCTACAGGCTGGTAGGTACTGGGTTCGGATCCCAGTCGAGGCATGGGATTTTTAATCGAAATACCGACTCCAAACCCTGAGTGAGTGCTCCGCAAGGCTCAATGGGTAGGTGTAAACCACTTGCACCGACAAGTGATCCATAACTGGTTCAACAAAGGCCATGGTTTGTGCTATCCTGCCTGTGGGAAGCGCAAATAAAAGATCCCTTGCTGCCTGTCGTAAAAAGAGTAGCATATGTGGCGGACAGCGGGTTTCCTCTATAAACAGTGTCAGAATGACCATATGTTTGACGTCCAATAGCCGATGATAAGATAAAAAATCAATGTGCTCTAGCGGCGTCGTTAAATAAAACAAACTTTACTTTACTTTTCATCTCTTTCTGTAGCCGATATGCATATTTCTCTACAATAACTAATAATCGAGAATTGTTTCTGAAGATGTTTTTTGAATTTTTCCAATAATTTCCTCCTCTGGTATAGAAGTTTCTATTTGTGCGTCCTCGGAGAATTTTTTTGCAAAATATAGGATTAAAATACTTCCGATAGACAGATTGGTGGATCCTTGAAACCAAGTTCCTTTTCTCAACTGTACCCGATTTTTAAATTTATTTTTACATACTTTTTTGTTGCATTGTAATCTGAATGTAGGAAAATTATGATTTTTCTTTTTTATACTTAAAATTTTAGTTAATTCACTTAAACAATTTGGACATTTACTTGTTTTTGGTAATAACTTGTATTTCTGGCAGAATTCTATGGCTTTTAATTCACTTTGTAATTGAAGTGATAGAGTAAAGAAATTTATCCCGGATAAATCGTTTGTGTTATCAACAGCACTCGGCCCGGCTTGTGGACGGTTATCTTCTTCCTCGCTGCTATCTTTGTGAACAGTTTGACCACAAGGAATTTCTATATCACTGTCGATTTCATTTTCTAATACAGAAGGACTGTGGTATTGTATTTGTTTACTGTCTTCTAACGTCCTATATTTACTCTGTCCACTGTAAATCGTTGTCACTGTCGTCTGAAGAAAATAAATTTATAGATGTTCTCTTTTTGGCACTCATACTGCAATGCTGTCTAACACTAATACAACTCTTTATCATACTCTTCACATGACAATACGTCGCACGCTTCACTGCATAACAAGTAATAAAGCACGTGCACTTGAAGGCTTGTATTGTTAACAATATCACTTACTACAATGTACGCCCTTTTATTATTCTCTTTCAGGTTGTTTTGGTAATGATTATATTGGTGTGTAGAAAGTAGTATGTACTTGGAAGCTAATAAACCGGAAGCTCGTCCATTTCCGTTATTCTACGTATATTTTATTTTACTATTTTACAAAGTATTTATAAAATAACGTTTTTAATTAATGTGAATTTACATATTAACAGAACGAACAATTCAATATTTATTCTAAGACAAATTGACTAAAACATTTGAGCAACTTCAACCGACTTGTCTCTGTAGCGTAGTCGTGTAGACGCTGGACCTAGAAGCTGGACGAATACTGGATTGAGTTCGACTCTCGTCAGGTAAGTGGTCATTTATGCTTGTGTCTTTATAATAATCATTAATAATTGTAATGTAATATATGTGATAACAAGTTGAAATGGTTGGTACGTCACAAGGACGATGTAAGAAGTGTATAATGAATGATTTCATTTTTTTCTTTAATTAAAAACATTAATTAAAAAAAACAAAAATTATTATTTTTAATTATTTTTCTTTCTTTATAAAACCCCCCCAAAAAAACCATGCCCCACTTTTATATATCCCCAATAAATATCACATTTAAAGCTAAACTCCACCTCACTTTGTAACTGCGCGACTTCACCTTACTTTATAACATTGCGTGACATAATCGTTACGTTCAAACATGAAATATATATATCTGTATATCTATATACACATTAATACAATTTATGATGAATAAATTACTTCCCAACTAAATACATATACAACTCACGCCAATCCAATGTTCACCACAGAGAAACAACTTCTTTCTCCACATTTCTGGTACAACCGTGCACACTACACTGCAAACTTCGATTGACTGCCCAGACCCAACACACACTATTTTATTCACACACTCACACTTGCTGCACGTGCATTCCCGGACACTTTGCAACATACACTCTCGCACAGGCCGACTCAAGGCTATCGTTATAGCAACCTGGCTACACTGAAAACTTTACCGTACAACTGTCAAAACACGTATTCAAAACTTTCACACAATTCCATACCGTATAATTGAAACTATACGTAAAAATAACGCCCACAAAACCTTGGATCTTGACACGTATAAAATGTCAGGATGTCAGTTGTTATTGTTTGTTGTGTTGAAATGCAATGATAGTTTAAAATACTTGTCCAATGTGTATTTAATTATTAAGATAAATCGCAATAATTTACGGTCATAAATGTGCAAACATTCTTTAGCGGTTTCGAATGAAGTGAAGTAGTCTACATTTGATCAAAATTCAATTGTCTTCATAAATCAAACATTCTATAGCGGTTTCGAATGAAGTGAAGTAGTCTACATTTGATCAAAATTCAATTGTCTTCATAAATCAAACCTTTTGCCATGACTTAAACATTGCCAGGAGCGTGGACTAATTCATATTACCATATGCTAGGGATATTGCTCATATATGTAGTCACATAAGTTTTAATGGAAGTATATATTTTCTAGAATGGGAAGGAAGCCGACGTGGCAGTTCTAAAATTAGATGTTTTATTGTTAGTATACGCGAATTTCATACCATCCATTCAGATGTATTGGCCATTAATATCTATAGGGTCGTATCTAGTTGTATTGGCCATTAATATCTACAGGGTCGTATCTAGTTGGGTCGTATCTAGATGAGCAAAGGGGACTGTTTCAAAGCCTGAACGTATGGAAACCATGTACCCAGTTTACGTTAAAAGAGCACTTTTTGTCTCCCTCGGCCTCTCTACCAAAAAATACTTTGAGCGGACGTCATAAAAACCAAACAGATCACAACTACCCCTCCTAGGTAAAGAAATGTTTTCAAATTGGATACTGTATTTTATGTACATTTACACATTAAAAACAAATAGTTATCTTATTATTATATTTCTAAAAAAAAATATGACATCCATTAAAGGGACATTCGTGAGTTTGCTGCATTGCAAGATGTTTCCTACTAATAAATTATTTCTACGATTAAACTTACATATTAAATATATGTTCTTGTTTAGAGTATCAGTGTCTGTATATATTCAATGTGCGGGGCAGGGACCTTTACTCCCCTATTTGAGGACGAAAATATACGTTTTTATGTATTAATATCTATATAGTTATAAACATATATATATACACACACTCTTCAAAAAAGTAGGGAAACTCTAATAAGTATTTACAATTGCCAAAATTGTAAGATATTAGCTGTGGGGAATCGTTATATGATAATAGTGAATTAATTGGGCAAACACTACAACCGGTAGTTCAGTATTACAGTAGGTTTTATGACCACCAAAGATCTTGAAGGACGATTAGGGTCAGAAGCACAATTTGAACGTTGACGACTTTTTTAATCAGTAAATCTCAAATTAAAACAATAAAAATGACTAAAAACAAAACAATAACAACTGTATGATCAACAGAATGAAAAAGATTGACAAAAATAATGTTCCACAGTGATTAATCGACTTTCTTGGAAATTGTCAAATTCGAGAATGACACCCCACGCACGTGTACGGGGCAACTGCGTGATGCACGTGCAAACTATGCAATGTGTTTCGGTGTGTTGATAAACAGACCTGGACGTTCTTTACAAGGATGTCTGTGGTCAAAACGTATGTTTCGTCTAACAGCTGATTATAACATTAATATTTCAGGTTCCCCTACATTTTTTGAAGAGTATATATATATATATATATATATATATATATATATATATATATATATATATATATATATATATATATATATATATATATATTTATCCAGCAATCACTGTATACATTGGCAAGATATGATGACTAGATAAATCTCTATATTTTTGGTCACTGACCAAAAATATAGGTCACGTGACAAACCCGACTCGACTCGAGTATTTCAGAGTAGATTTTCAATAAACACTCTTTAAATCATTTGTTGAAGCACAGTAAATACAAATACTTTTTAGTTTTGAAATAACAATACAAAACTTGTATATTTATTTATGAATTAGAGTTTAGAAACGTTTTTTAATGTGACAGAATGTAGCTAGCGTCTTACAAATAATGACGTCATGTATCTTGTATGACGTCATACGGCAAACGCCTTGCTAGGTTGCCAATACTCGATTTGCGTACACAAAACTGGAATATATAGTGATTTTCCGAATATCCCTGTAGTATTGTAGGATAAAAGAAATAACTGCTTACTGTCTTAAGATGGTTATGGCCCGGGAAGTAGATAAACTTGTATAAATGGTCCTAAAATTAAATCGCGGGATTTGTTGACGTGTACTAATTAGCATCTATCTACGTCCCGGTACTCGTTAATTGCCCTTTTACCTGGTTGACCTCGCTGCATTCGTCATTCTAACCTTCGCAGGATAAAGCCGATATCTTGAGACAGTAACCAGTTATTCCATATATATATTATATTATATATATATATATATATATATATATATATATATATATACATACACACATACATACATACACACATACATACATACACACACACACACACACACACATACACACACACACACACACACACACATACACATACACATACACATACATATATATATATGTAGCAGGTGGATTTTTGGATTGTTATAATGACACAAACTGCAGGTTCTTTTGGATGCTTGTTTATTCACATAGTTATCATCAAAACATCAAGTCATCAAATCATGCCCTAAAATATAAACATAATACAATAATAAATACTATGTAAAAGAAACAAATCTACACATACATGTGAACATACGCATGATAATTAATGCATATATTAATCATATTAAATATCTCCAATACACATTAAGAATTAACACATTGATCAGAATTATACTACACGGTAATCCTGATAAATATAATCAGTAACATATAATGTACATAACAATCAGTTATACACAAATATCATATAATCACATTCAAATACATTTAAATTATACACAATAGATGTTATCCATATCTGCATTGAAAATATAAACCTACCTGTGTATTAAATAATACACAGCACATACCTAAATATATCAATTATCTATAAACATTCATTTATCTAAAGAATTATACAAAACAATATATCTGTAGCTTACCAAGTATATGGGACAAGGGCCCTTGTTATCCTTCATAAGCCACCACTTTAAAACATGTTCATATGCCTATAAAATAATAACATACCATAAACACATGGACATCTATTAACCCTTATCCTGCCACATTCTTTTTGCTAAATTTAAAGAATTTTCACCTGTTCTACATTTCTAGTAATTTTATTAAAATCCATGGGCATTTTAACATGAAATTACACCCATATATACCATAATGATCCACCTACGTAATGATAGCATTTTGTAGATGGTTATTTTATTTATGTTACCATGGCAACAGCTGCAAATTTCAATATACAATTTTTTCATTAATAATTAAGAAAACATGAATAAAACACTACTATTTTTCTTTTAATTTAAGTGTATGCTGTGATTTATTAAACATAGTGATTGATTTAAAGAAAAAATTAAGCAGACTGCCATTTTTTTCAGAATAATAGGGTGCAATGCACATACTGTCATCAACGCTTTTTTGTAAATTATGAAGATAATGTCCAACATTAACTATTATACATTTTTAGTAATATTATTAAAATCAGTTGACATTTCAGCATGAAATTATACACATATATACTAAGAATATCCATCTACGTAACGCTAACATTTTAAAGTCAGTTATATTATTTATGTTACCATGGCAACAGCTGCAAATTTCAATATACCATATTTTCATTAATAATTATGAAAACTTTAATTAAAAACTAATATTTTTCTTTTAATTTAAGTCTATGCTGTGATTTATTAACCATACTGCTTGATGTAAAGAAAAAATTAAGTTGACAACCGCGTTTTTTCTGAAAAATAGGGTCAGATGCGCATTCGGCTATCAACACATTTTTGTAAATTATGAACATAATTTCCAACATTAACTATTATACATTTCTGGTAATATTAAAATCAGTTGACATTTCAGCATGAAATTACACATATATACTAAGAATATCCACCTACGTAAGGCTAACATTTTATAGTCAGTTATATTATTTATGTTACCATGGCAACACCTGCAAATTTCAATATACCATATTTTCATTAATAATTATGAAAACTTTAATTAAAAACTTTTTTTTAAAAATATAAGTCTATGCTGTGATTTATTAACCATACTGCTTGATGTAAAGAAAAAATTAAGTCGACAACCGCGGTTTGTCTGAAAAATAGGGTCAGATGCGCATTCGGCTATCATCGCATTTTTGTAAATTATTAACATAATTTCCAACATTAACTATTATACATTTCTGGTAATATTATTAAAATCAGTTGACATTTCAGCATGAAATTACACACATATATACTAAGAATATCCACCTACGTAACGCTAACATTTTATAGTCAGTTATATTATTTATGTTACCATGGCAACAGCTGCAAATTTCAATATACCATCTTTTCATTTTCAAGGACTGAGACAAAACAACAATGTATAGTGACATAATTGTACTATGCCTGTAGAAAAGATATATGAAGCTTATTAATTCTGTTACCATGGTAACCAGTTCAAAACTATATGTTACCATGGTACCCAGATCGAAACTGTTACCATGGTAACCAATGCAAACTATTGGTTACCATGGTAAGGTATGTAAAACTGGAAACTATTTGCTGTGTGCATGCAACTTTTGGGTCATACGGTCAAAAGTAAAGGACACCAGTAATCAATAATTTGAGGGTACTTGAAAACTCCACATCATAACTGCCGCAACTAGGTGGTTATGGGGTTTGGAATCGTTTTAAATTGGACACTGTATTTCATGTACACACTTTAAGCAGCAGCTATCTTACTATAATCATTCTAAAAATTATTAAAACGTATCCATTAATTCCCAAGATTTTAGGGTACATAATTTTACCCTTCATACCCTCTGGCAGAAACCGTGGACACTGATATTAGAATAATAGAAATAGTAAAAAGGATTTTATGCATTTCCGTAATTTATTGTGACACGAGATACTTGCCATAGTGCTTCACACGGTCACAATTGTAAAAAAAAGAAAAATGTCCATTCATCTAAAAAATGTTTTAAACCCAAAGAAACAAACATCAACATGTGAGCCCTAATTAAAATTCAATATGTACCGTATACATAATGTGTATCCAGTGTTGAACACTTATGCATGATACAAAATAGATCTAAACGGTCACCTGAGTAAATTGCTGACCACAACTACCAAACACATGGAGTGCGGAGCACCCATTTTCCTAGGGGGATTAAAATGACCAAATTCATGGTTTTGGGTTTTCCATGGGTGAGAGCAACTACCAAATAAATTTGGTTGGAAATGGTCTAGTATTTCTGAAAACATAATAGTTTAAATGCATTTGTCTATATGATAGATGGTTTAATGAATTTGTCTCCTACCTGAGGGGGGGGGGGGGGGGGGGGGGGGGGGGGGGCAGGGGACACAACATTAACAAAATTTGCAAAATTGATATTTGTATGGTATTCCTGGACACGATAATTGGCTTAAAGGGACAGACCCTAGTTTCAGCCCATGAAAATGCACACTAAGTTTAGTTAATCTACAGACCTTTAGCACATTTGGATAAAGTTTCAATTGACTGAAACACGAGTCTCTGACTTTGAAATAGTGAAATACCCTCTAAAAATAGACTAAAACTCGACTCCATAACTGTTACTTCTCAGACGCGCGTTCGTTTTTAAAATATGAGAAATGCATTTTGTGATATTAAAAACAACAGAATGACCAAAAACACTTCGAATGTACGGAAATGGATAATCTAAAAAATAAAATCTAAGTAAAGTATGATTTCAGTTATCAAAAACGGCTCCAATAGTAAAAAAATATGTCTTAGTGTTTAAAAACTAGGGTATGTCCCTTTAATTTCCCCTATTTGTGCCCAACCTTTAGGAGAGGGGTAGAATGACCAAATTCACAAGGAAATGGGTCACGAATATGCAATTTTTATATAACTATTGTGATCTCCATCCCCACCTAGGGGACATTCACAAGTTATATACACTGGTCATCTATTTGCCTTTATATATTATTTGAATACTATCCAGGTATAGCATTTCGGGCAAATGAGCTGGCCTAAAACCTTTTCACCATGTATTTCCATCATTTTACTCTGACACAATATTAGTTGTAATCCATGTAAAAATATGTAGTGATTCATTTGCAACCCTATATAGCTGTTCATGGCTGTAACTAGGATTTAAACAATGAACCAATGAGCATGGAAGGTGCAAGACACCATTTTGTGGTCATTTCAGGAAGGTTACATACTTAAAACATCAGTATCAATAAACTAGTTTTATATTATTTTACCCCCCCCCCCCCCCCCCCCCCCCACAATGCATTCCTCCCACACCAGGGGCGGGATGCAGCCCAGTGGTAAAGGGCAGCTGGTTTGGGATTGATTCCCATCGGCGGGCTCACTGGGATATTTCTCGTTCCAGCCAGTGCTCCATGACTGGTATATCAAAGGCTGTGGTATGTACTATCCTGTCTTTGGGATGGTGTATATAAAAGATGCCTTGCTACTAACGGAAAAATGTTGGGGGTTTTCTCTCTAAGACTACTAGTATGTCAAAATTACCAAATGTTTGACATCCAATAGCCGATGATTAATAAGTGTGCTCTAGTGGTGTCGTTAAATAAAAAATAAAACACACACACACACACACACACACACACACACACACCATTGCCTCTACCCGTTAGCTGAGACCCTGCTGTTTGGCAGTAAAGCTAATATGAATAATAATTGTTGTTATCTAGATTCAGGGATTTTCGTTCAACTGGCAGAAACGTGCCTGCATGCCCAACAAAAATGAGAGCCCGTACGCTTAGGCCTATGCCGCTTCATTTTTAATTTTGTTTAATTTTGGGCCCTGTCGCTTAGGCCCTTGGAGAGGGAGGTCAGAATGTGTTTATGTGTGGCACAAAATGTAGTTGGAACTGATTTTTAAAAAAAAGAGAAGTCAAAAACGTGAAACGCGTGACGCACAGTAGACCGAGCGGACGTAGAAAATGTGCTCCTTACCGCAATAGGTCACTTGAGATGTCACATAAGTAAATGTTTAAAACATTATTATCGGAATCATGAATTTATATTTGTGCAACTTCTTCTGACATGTTTATTGACGAAGTGAAAGAAGAAGAAATCACTGGCAGTTGGTCCCGCGAAGTATTGTATCTGGGTCAAGTGTCGATAATATAGGTCAACTACACTTCGAAGTTTTTGCGATTTTTCTTTGATATTTTTATCAACAATATAGGATCGTTTTATGATTTGTGATTATTACATCCTGAATAGAACATTTTAATTGCATTAAATAATTTGTTTAACGATTTTTGAGAAAAAAAACAATGTTTCGGGTCGTTGCCTACACAACAGTGTCCGCCCTGCTAAAGTACGTGGAATTTTTTTTTTTTAATTGTTATTTTAAAATGTTTAGTTATCACCGTATTTTTAAAATAAAAAACGTGATTACTTACTCTGAATCTATTGCAAACCATTATCCTACTGTAATTTTCACATTTTATATAGGTCCATATAGTTACCGCACGATTTTTTTTGGGGGGGGGGGGGGGGGGGGGGGGGGGGGGGGGGTGGGGGGGGGGGGGGGGGGGGGGGGGGGGGGGGGGGGGGGGGGGTGTTGCGTAACACGAAAAAGGATCGTGTCGATGTTCTAAAAAACGGTCGATAACTGTTGCATGGAAAAAAAAATTGGACCTCGCGGTAAGGGTGTGTATACCCCCGACGCATCCACACCAATTGGTACCGTACAGGCCTGATGTACTAATCATAAGCGTACGGGATCCCGTTTTGTTTTGTAGGGGTGGGAGAGAGGAAGGGCAGTGTGACGGAACATGCTCTTAATTTCTTTTCGCCTGTGGCGATAT
>NC_054700.1:0-54247 GCF_016097555.1 Gigantopelta aegis | reverse complement strand
ACACACGTCTGTTTGACCTAACTACATTACACACGTCTGTTTGACCTAACTACATTACACACGTCTAACTACATTACACACGTCTGTTTGGTCTAACTACATTACACACGTCTGTTTGACCTAACTACATTACACACGTCTGTTTGGTCTAACTACATTACACACGTCTGTTTGGTCTAACTACATTACACACGTCTGTTTGACCTAACTACATTACACACGTCTGTTTGACCTAACTACATTACACACGTCTGTTTGACCTAACTACATTACACACGTCTGTTTGGTCTAACTACATTACACACGTCTGTTTGGTCTAACTACATTACACACGTCTGTTTGACCTAACTACATTACACACGTCTGTTTGACCTAACTACATTACACACGTCTGTTTGACCTAACTACATTACACACGTCTGTTTGACCTAACTACATTACACACGTCTGTTTGACCTAATTACATTACACACGTCTGTTTGGTCTAACTACATTACACACGTCTGTTTGACCTAACTACATTACACACGTCTGTTTGACCTAACTACATTACACACGTCTGTTTGACCTAACTACATTACACACGTCTGTTTGACCTAACTACATTACACACGTCTGTTTGACCTAACTACATTACACACGTCTGTTTGACCTAACTACATTACACACGTCTGTTTGACCTAACTACATTACACACGTCTGTTTGACCTAACTACATTACACACGTCTGTTTGACCTAACTACATTACACACGTCTGTTTGACCTAACTACATTACACACGTCTGTTTGACCTAACTACATTACACACGTCTGTTTGACCTTACACACGTCTGTTTGACCTACATTACACACGTCTGTTTGACCTAACTACATTACACACGTCTGTTTGACCTAACTACATTACACACGTCTGTTTGACCTAACTACATTACACACGTCTGTTTGGTCTACATTACACACGTTACATTACACACGTCTGTTTGACCTAACTACATTACACACGTCTGTTTGACCTAACTACATTACACACGTCTGTTTGGTCTAACTACATTACACACGTCTGTTTGACCTAACTACATTACACACGTCTGTTTGACCTAACTACATTACACACGTCTGTTTGGTCTAACTACATTACACACGTCTGTTTGACCTAACTACATTACACACGTCTGTTTGACCTAACTACATTACACACGTCTGTTTGGTCTAACTACATTACACACGTCTGTTTGGTCTAACTACATTACACACGTCTGTTTGACCTAATTACATTACACACGTCTGTTTGGTCTAACTACATTACACACGTCTGTTTGGTCTAACTACATTACACACGTCTGTTTGACCTAACTACATTACACACGTCTGTTTGACCTAACTACATTACACACGTCTGTTTGGTCTTACATTACACACGTCTGTTTGGTCTAACTACATTACACACGTCTGTTTGACCTAACTACATTACACACGTCTGTTTGGTCTAACTACATTACACACGTCTGTTTGGTCTAACTACATTACACACGTCTGTTTGACCTAACTACATTACACACGTCTGTTTGGTCTAACTACATTACACACGTCTGTTTGACCTAACTACATTACACACGTCTGTTTGGTCTAACTACATTACACACGTCTGTTTGACCTAACTACATTACACACGTCTGTTTGGTCTAACTACATTACACACGTCTGTTTGGTCTAACTACATTACACACGTCTGTTTGGTCTAACTACATTACACACGTCTGTTTGGTCTAACTACATTACACACGTCTAACTACATTACACACGTCTGTTTGGTCTAACTACATTACACACGTCTGTTTGGTCTAACTACATTACACACGTCTGTTTGGTCTAACTACATTACACACGTCTGTTTGGTCTACACACACGTCTGTTTGGTCTTACATTACACACGTCTGTTTGGTCTAACTACATTACACACGTCTGTTTGGTAACTACATTACACACGTCTGTTTGGTCTAACTACATTACACACGTCTGTTTGGTCTAACTACATTACACACGTCTGTTTGGTCTAACTACATTACACACGTCTGTTTGGTCTAACTACATTACACACGTCTGTTTGACCTAACTACATTACACACGTCTGTTTGACCTAACTACATTACACACGTCTGTTTGACCTAACTACATTACACACGTCTGTTTGGTCTAACTACATTACACACGTCTGTTTGGTCTAACTACATTACACACGTCTGTTTGGTCTAACTACATTACACACGTCTGTTTGGTCTAACTACATTACACACGTCTGTTTGGTCTAACTACATTACACACGTCTGTTTGGTCTAACTACATTACACACGTCTGTTTGGTCTAACTACATTACACACGTCTGTTTGGTCTAACTACATTACACACGTCTGTTTGGTCTAACTACATTACACACGTCTGTTTGGTCTAACTACATTACACACGCCTGTTTAACCTAACTACATTACACACGTCTGTTTGGCATAGAGATAGTACACTCGATCGCTGTATAATCAGCACGTCGAAACCATATTCCCACATCAAAATCGTATCTCGAAAGAGTCGAAAGAACGTTTAGGCAAAGAAATGTAATAATAGCTACATTTCTGATATCTATTTGGTATACAGGTTGTTTTGGTTTGTTTTTTTCGTACTCAAAATAAATAAAGATATAAATACGGCTGTTGCCCCCACAAGAGATTGTGCATCTCATGATCCACATATCGTTCCTACGGGTCTGGTATTAAACATATGCTAATCAAAAGAAGGGACGTAAAACACAAACCAAGCTCACTGTTCAAACTGTACAGACATTTAGTTTGTACAGAGAACGTAAAACACAAACCAAGCTCACTGTTCAAACTGTACAGACATTTAGTTTGTACACAGAACGTAAAACACAAACCAGGCTCAAGGTTCAAACTGTACAGACATTTAGTTTGTACACAGAACGTAAAACAAACGAAGCTCACTGTTCAAACTGTACATACATTTAGTTTGTACACAGAACGTAAAACACAAACGAAGCTCACTGTTCAAACTACATACATTTAGTTTGTACACAGAACGTAAAACACAAACCAAGCTCACTGTTCAAAATGTACAGACATTTAGTTTTGAAACTAATGGATAAATCGATAATAACAGCACATTCTCCTCGTTTTAGAGTTTACCATATTTTATTTATGTAACCACGGTCTTATTAAATATTTATGTGTTACGGCTCTTAACATTGCCGACCGTAGTCGGATATATCTGCTTTACAAAAACACTATTTACACACACAAGCACACACGCACGCACGCATACACACGAGTGACAATTACTGGCATGCACACACTGACACATACACATAAGACCTCATAAACACGCACAAATACACAAACACAAACACCACGCAGATCGACACACGTTGACGCAGATCGACACACATTGACGCATATCGACACACAATGACGCAGACTGACGCACATTGATGCAGATCGACGCACATTGACTCAGATCGAAACACACTGACACACATTCATGCAGATTGACGCAGATCGACTCAGACTAATGCAGATCGAAGGGCACTGACGGAGATCGACACACATTGACGCACATTGGCGCAGACTGACGCAGATCGAAGTACACTGACATAGATTGACGCAGCTCGAAGTACATTGACGCACACCGACGCAGATCGAAGCAAACTGACGCAGATTGATGCAGACCGACGCAGTCTGATGTAGACACACGCACATTGACGCAGATCGACTCGACGTACCTTGATAAAGATCGTCGCAGACAAAAGACAATCTTTACGTGAACACATTCACAGACGGTTTGCGTGGTATCGGCGACAGATCTGGGGAAGATGAAATATGGTCCACTTTGCAGATCTCTCACTGAGCGTCCGTGAAGTTCTGCGTACATTACCTATTTTATGGAAACCTGGATTAAATATATTAAGACTAATGCATTTATCATCACATCTGCACCAGAAGGTTGTACTAAACCGAGTACATCACTGGCACAGGTCGGGGTGATCGTTAAATATTCACACGGTTGAAAAGGCGAGCAATGTTAATTTAAAACGCCTCGGCACACTTTAAACAGTCTTGTTCCAGTAATTAGTGTTAATCTCTTCTCTTGTGCTATGTGTCTCTCTCTCTCTCTCTCTCTCTCTCTCTCTCTCTCTCTCTCTCTCTCTCTCTCTCTCTCTATTATTTTAATATATATTTTATTTAAACTTCGGGAAACATTTAGGCCTATGTTTAATAAACCGTTATTATTATTGCAATATTGGCTTGTAAAAAAAACATCCTAACAAACAATATTATCGAGACATTTCTTAATATCATTCAAAAACTATTTTTGACGCTATATAATAATATATAAAAATGTTTTGAGTACCTCGTTAAATAAAACATTTCTTTCTTTCAAAAACAATTACGCATGTGTAAAATTTATGAAACCAGATACAGAAATGACTGCGCACTTGGTCCCGTTCAAATACTCGTACAAATAACAACGTATTAGCAAATACGTATTAAAGTACTAGCACATTTACATGTTTTTGGTCCATTATTCTTATTCTCCTGAGGTGACTTGTCTGTGAGATAACATTGACATTTCTGAAACGTGTCAATCGTCCTAAAGAAAGTGTTCAGCGATGCATTATTCATGAGGTAACGTTTTTTGTTTCACTCTGTATGGCGACTATTTTGAGCTCAGACGAGAATAATATCTGTTCCATCAACATTAAGTGCTTGACTTTCGAACACTGCGGGGCGACACGTAGCCCAGGGGTAAAGCGCTCGCCTGATTCACGGTCTGTCTGGGATCGATGGTATCACAACTGGTATATAAAATGCCGTGGTATGTCCTGTCCTGTCTGTGGGATGTCGGATATAAAATATTCCTTGCTACTAATGGAAACGTAGCAGATTTCGCCTCTAAGAATATATCCCGAGAATACCAAATGATTGACGTGCAATAGCCAGTGATGAATAAATGATTTTTTTTTTTTTGCTACTATTGTAGCTACTACGGGCCCATATGGCTTGTTAAAGGACATTTTCAAACGAAATACATTAATTGCAAATTGTGCTAATCTTGTTTAATACCGGCGGCGCAGTGGCTGTAAATACACTGTTTAAACTCTTCCTCAGATTCTCTTTATTCCCTGGAGCTCTCAGAGATCCCTGCAAAGATAAAAGGTGAAACTTGCACAATTACAATTTAGTTATTTTTCTCAACAGTAAAATATTACACAGTTTCAAAAGTAAAATAAATCTTCATTGAGTTAAATAAAATATATTTAATTACCTGATTTAATTTCTGTCTACGTGTCGCTGTGGTCATTGAGGCAGGTAGGTCAGAACTGCCAGGGGCATAGTCAACTGATCGAGTCCGCTCACTAAAAGAGTATAATTAAATATCGTCTTCACATCATTGCATATTGTTATTGATGCGAAGCAGATGAAACTATACAGCGTTAAGGAAATCGCGATATTTTACTGTTGTTGATGCGAAGCAGATGAAACTATAAAGGAAATCGTGAGATATTTTGGCGTATGGGCTACCAATTTTGAGGAAGGAGGTGAGGAGTTTGCCCGAATTAAACGATTTATACCCAAATCTGGATAACAACCTAACAACCATATAGTGTTCCATACGAACTACTATATATATATATATATATATATATATATATATATATATATATATATATATATATATATATATATAGGTTATTACCAGTGTTTTTCGGTATCGTTAATATCATATATTAGGAATAAAAATTGTATTATGCGAGCCTCTGGCGAGCATAATACATTATTTTTATTCCTAATATCTGATATTGACGATACCTAAATACACGAGGGTAATAATCTCTTTATCATATAAGCTCAAGCTTAATACAACGTGTTCTTGTAAACTGTACACACAACTTTAATTTCAGTCCGCCATTACTAGATATTCAAATGACGTAAGAATATGTGGTATTTTTGAATGGAAATGACGTCAAACTCGAATGACGTCATTTTGGATGTCCTTACATCAAAATAAAGTTATGGCTAACTTTTTTTTGTTTTCTGAAGGCTGGACAGCTTTCAGTGTGAAATTGCCATTTAAATGTTTTTATTTGATCATGGAGTGTCACCCAAGTACGTTTGCTTAAATGTCAATAAACCTAGTGCCGAGACCTCGACTTGGAAGGAAGTGTTTTATTTAACGACGCACTCAACACATTTTATTTACGGCTAACCTCGACTAATTTACATCTAATTTGCAACGTTATCAAATTCTTAAAGTATGTGAAATATATCACATTCTTTGATTGCACTGAAAATGTAAGATATTATATGATAAATATACAGAACTTCACATACGTTGTTTTCGCTTCCTATTTATTGCACGAGTTTATTTTGCGCAAGAATATATACCACGAGACCGCGTAGCGGTCTCGTGGTATGTTCTTTCGCAAAATAAACCAGTATTTATTACATACATTCTTTTATTACACCGCGGTGACGGAGATACCCGTGAGAGATTTTTCATATCCCACAATGTGAGATATGCTTTTTGAGAGGTCATGACCTCCGACCACATGATCCACGGAACTACTTTAACTCATTCATAAACAACATGCCATTAAAACTTTACGTTCGTGGCTAGAAAAGAAATGAAACAAAATAATACATTTTACATATAAAACTTTGTTTTTCGTTATGAAACAAGAATAGTTTACATTATTAAATAAATAAACAAAAACATTTGAAAAGAAATGTTTCACGTCTGCTGTCGCTTACGTGTCTTCGCAGCGTTAAAATGGCACACTCTAGCCACATCTGTGTAAACGACTACGTTAAAATCGATGGTCAGGAGAGGGGACGGGTAACTTCAATTGAACAGCCACAGTCCTATTCTCAGTAACACGGTATCGGACCACCAGTCACGTGCTTTGGAAATGCACTCGACAGACACAACTTCAACAAAAATGATTGATTCTTGTACTACATCTTCTACAAATCTTCTTGGCAAATTGTCTTCAATTTTTTCTGCTCCAATATATGGTGGAACCATAAATATTAACTTTTATAAACACAATAACGATGAAACTGAATCTCCTGAAAGCAAGCCCAAACGTCGAAAACTCACACGTGACACTGAGACCGACGCGCTTTGAATTTTAAAAGTTTAAACGTTTTGCAGAAAACTCAAATGATGGACTTTGAATAGTGATTGTTATATTATAGTTTATTAAACTAATATTGTGTTTACTACTAGTGTGTGTTATTTGTTTTAATTATTTTTATTTTTGGGATGGAGGGACTCTATGACATTGCGAAAGCATAAATACTTTAATAGTATAAAAAGAGTGCATAGGCAAAGAAGGGTTATGCGCTCTGAATCACTCCGCTGTTTTGTTTACGTTCAGTGTCCTGTTTAGTGAGAGACAAAAAATATATTTGGCGACTCAAATTAATAATGTAGCGCGTTGTAATAAATAGAATACTATACTCGTCCCCGTGATAGACCGTTTATATTACAACTCGTGTGTTGTCGATCGTACATCACTCGCTTCCGCTCGTGATGTACGATCGAAAACACACTCGTTGTAATATAAACGGTCTCTCACGGGGACTCGTTTAGTATTCTCTATTTATGTTTTACTAAAACGGTTTTTAATTTAACGTCATAACAACACTTTGTTAAATATATGATCAAAACTCCTTTCATGGATGTACTTAACTCTGGGGCAGCCTTGTGTAATGTTTCAAATACGATGTGACGTCATTTGTAAATCATATATGACGTCAGGCGCTAACTGCAGTAAAAACAAAAAGGGGATTCCCCGTATAAAAGTTCCGGTCCGGATTGCACCTGTATGTGCTAATACAGAGTATTTTATTGCACCGATTTGATGTTTGTATTAGTATAGTAAGATTGAACAGGTATGTAATAAATATATTTATTACATACCCATTAAATCTTACTATATAAATACAGCTCTGAATACAAACATTGAATACAACTTTCCGTATTCAACTCAACTGCCGGAACTATACCGTATTCAACGCTACTATTTATAGCACATGGTTACCGTGAATGCCCTTCGCGATATGTAAACAAAGTTTGTGCTTGGTTTGTTTAAAATGTTATTTTGTGGAAAATTTGAACTGAAAACAGACGAAAACGGTGACAAATATTTACAATTTAATGAGCGCGATACCAAAACTTGAGACGGGAACACTACTAACCAACGAGCTTTTAATCCACGATAGTTAAGGTCGACGACAGTCACTTTTTGGACCCTTGTTTTGGCTTCGTTACATCGTACACAATTCTTATTCTTTTTCAATAAATAAAACATCTCCAACCGTAATTTTGTGATATGATATATTTGACAAAAGGTACGTTTTACTTTTTTCATCTTTCAAAACTTCAAATTAATATTTTGTCCAGAATTATGAAGAAAAAAAAAGTACCGACCTGTAAAAAGCGTTGTCAGCTTGTTATAGGAATTAGACAGGGGTCAAGGTTAGTAGACTCGTTTTTATTTTAATGTGGCGCAGCATTGTAATAATACAGCTAATTTTGAATTTAAATGACGTCAGTATTCCAATGACGTCACTTTGCATCTCCTTACAATAACCATAAACTGGGTACATGACGTTTCCTTTTTGGAAAAATTTCAATGTAAAATTGGTATTGAATTTTTTTTTTCTTAACATTACTAATGCACCTGGATGTCTTTGAACAAAATCTTGTGATTATTTTTTTTTACCTTTTACGAAATATGGATTTCTAGTGAAATTACGGTAAGATATGCTATATTTATTGTGTACGGCATTGGGGTTTCCTGCAGGAAATACACTCCAGGCATTTAGGTAGGCTTACCGCCTGTTTGCCCATCTACTTCTTTCATTGAAATGTATACAGTATGTAACATCATCTCGTGAACAGGCATTTAGATAGGCTTACCGCCTGTTTGCCCATCTACTTCATTCATTGAAATGTATACAGTATGTAACATCATCTCTTGAACAGGCATTTAGATAGGCTTACCGCCTGTTTGCCCATCTACTTCATTCATTGAAATGTATACAGTATGTAACATCATCTCTTGAACAGGCATTTAGATAGGCTTACCGCCTGTTTGCCGATCTACTTCATTCATTGAAATGTATACAGTATGTAACATCATCTCGTGAACAGGCATTTAGATAGGCTTACCGCCTGTTTGCCCATCTACTTCATTCATTGAAATGTATACAGTATGTAACATCATCTCTTGAACAGGCATTTAGATAGGCTTACCACCTGTTTGCCCATCTACTTCATTCATTGAAATGTATACAGTATGTAACATCATCTCGTGAACAGGCATTTAGATAGGCTTACCACCTGTTTGCCCATCTACTTCATTCATTGAAATGTATACAGTATGTAACATCATCTCGTGAACAGACATTTAGATAGGCTTACCGCCTGTTTGCCCATCTACTTCATTCATTGAAATGTATACAGTATGTAACATCATCTCTTGAACAGGCATTTAGATAGGCTTACCGCCTGTTTGCCCATCTACTTCATTCATTGAAATGTATACAGTATGTAACATCATCTCTTGAACAGGCATTTAGATAGGCTTACCGCCTGTTTGCCCATCTACTTCATTCATTGAAATGTATACAGTATGTAACATCATCTCTTGAACAGGCATTTAGATAGGCTTACCGCCTGTTTGCCGATCTACTTCATTCATTGAAATGTATACAGTATGTAACATCATCTCTTGAACAGACATTTAGATAGGCTTACAGCCTGTTTGCCGATCTACTTCATTCATTGAAATGTATACAGTATGTAACATCATCTCGTGAACAGGCATTTAGATAGGCTTACCGCCTGTTTGCCCATCTACTTCATTCATTGAAATGTATACAGTATGTAACATCATCTCTTGAACAGGCATTTAGATAGGCTTACCACCTGTTTGCCCATCTACTTCATTCATTGAAATGTATACAGTATGTAACATCATCTCGTGAACAGGCATTTAGATAGGCTTACCGCCTGTTTGCCCATCTACTTCATTCATTGAAATGTATACAGTATGTAACATCATCTCGTGAACAGACATTTAGATAGGCTTACCGCCTGTTTGCCCATCTACTTCATTCATTGAAATGTATACAGTATGTAACATCATCTCGTGAACAGGCATTTAGATAGGCTTACCGCCTGTTTGCCCATCTACTTCATTCATTGAAATGTATACAGTATGTAACATCATCTCTTGAACAGGCATTTAGATAGGCTTACCGCCTGTTTGCCCATCTACTTCATTCATTGAAATGTATACAGTATGTAACATCATCTCTTGAACAGACATTTAGATAGGCTTACCGCCTGTTTGCCCATCTACTTCTTTTACTGGAATAATTATTGTTTAAAAGAAATACACGGAGGCGCTGACAATGGGGTGCTTACAATCTTATCAACTCCCTCTGGACTCTGTCCTGTGTAGGGGGCGGGACGTAGCCCAGTGGTACAACGCTCGCTTGACGCGTGGTCGGCCTAGGATCGATCCCCGTCGGCCCATTGCGTTATTTCTCGTTTCCAGTGTACCACGACTGGTATGTCAAAGGCCGTGGTGCTATCCTGTCTGGAATGGTGCAATGCGAGTTACGGGTTTTCTCTCTTAGAATAAAAATGTCAAAATTACCAAATGTTTGACATCCAATAGCCAATGATTAATAATCAATATGCTCAAGTTGTGTCGTTAAACAATACAAACTAACTGTAGTGTGTAAACATTTCGTTAAAATACCTGACTTCTTGTCAACTACACGCACTTCTTTTCCCCAGTGTAGCCGTGTTTGGAACACCCGGTTACTAATAATGCTCCTAACTGGTGACAGCCAATATAGACTGACCCTGATCGACTCGTGTAGATAAATCTCTCGTCTCGTAATAGCCTATTTGTTATATAGCATCATTTCACAGTTTGTGCTGCTATTACAAGCAAACCACGCTGATCACGTCACGACGGAATGGTCTAACACGCGAACGGACAGTTCGCACGATGCAAAATTAATTTTCTTAAAAAATCGTGATCAAATTGCGGTAAAAGTGTTCGTTTCATGTGCAGTAGTTTATAGGTTCAAACCCCTGTCGGTGGATCAATTGGGTAATTTTCTGTTTCAAGTATTTCAATTCTGACCTAGGAAGGAAATGTTTTATTTAATGAGATCGATCCCCGTCAGTGGGCCCATTGGACTATTTTTCGCTCCAGCCAGTGCATCACGACTGGTATATAAAAGGCAGTGGTATGTGCTATCCTGTCTATGGGATGGTGCATATAAAAGATCCCTTGATGCTAATCGAAAAGAGTAGCCCATGAAGTGGAGACAGCGGGTTTCCTCCCTCAATATCTGTGTGGTCCTTAACCATATGTCCGATGCCATATAACCGTAAATAAAATGTGTTGAGTACGCCGTTAAATAAAACATTTCCTATCTAACGAAGCACTCAACACATTTTTATTTACTGTTATATGGCATCAGACATATGGTTGAGAACTACAAAGATATTGAGAGGAAACCCGCTGTCGCCACTTCATGGGCTACTCTTTTTGATTAGCAGCAAGGGATCTTTTATGTGGACCATCCCACAGACAGTATAGTACATACCACGGCTTTTGTTACACCAGGTGTGGAACACTGTCTGAAACGAGAAATAGCCCAATGGGCCCACCGAAGGGAATTGATCCTAGATTAATCGCGCATCAGGCGAGCGTTGTACCACTGAGCTACGTTCCGCCCCCGGGTCATTCTGACGTAGTCTTCAGAGTAGACCCGCTACATTTAGTATTGCTCATATTGTTTGGATGGCACGTTCAGGAAATCCCCTTCAGAAACTTGGTGAGATCAAAATCTATATAGATTACTTGCTTAAACTAGCCATAGATTTTCAATAAACACTTATTTTAGATTTGTGGGGATGTGAAATGTGTAATAATAAAAATAGTAATAGATAATACATTAATAAGAAAATATTAAATAAACAAAATATCTAAATATTAATAATAAAAGCTAAAGAAAACAGAACATGTTGGTGTTTTTCTTTCTGGGGTTTTGTTTGCCCAAATAGCTAGCTAAATATTAGAACCACAGGTCCTAATCTGACTATATTCGTATTAGTAGATAACAGCATATAGCCGTACTCACAATACAGACTAGAAAACAGGTTTGTGTCCACCTTTTTATGTTAGACCATGTACTGTTTACCAGTTTCAACGTGTTGTCTTTGTGGACAGTTCTTGCACTGCAACCTGGGACACACCTTGTTGTGTTAGACCATGTACCGTTTACCAGTTGCAACGTGTTGTCTTCGTGGACAGTGCTTGCACTGCAACCTGGGACACACCTTGTTGTGTTAGACCATGTACCGTTTACCAGTTGCAACGTGTTGTCTTCGTGGACAGTGCTTGCACTGCAACCTGGGACACACCTTGTTGTGTTAGACCATGTACTGTTTACCAGTTGCAACGTGTTGTCTTCGTGGACAGTGCTTGCACTGCAACCTGGGACACACCTTGTTGTGTTAGACCATGTACCGTTTACCAGTTGCAACGTGTTGTCTTCGTGGACAGTGCTTGCACTGCAACCTGGGACACACCTTGTTGACCATGTACCGTTTACCAGTTGCAACGTGTTGTCTTCGTGGACAGTTTGCACTGCAACCTGGGACACACCTTGTTGTGTTAGACCATGTACCGTTTACCAGTTGCAACGTGTTGTCTTCGTGGACAGTGCTTGCACTGCAACCTGGGACACACCTTGTTGTGTTAGACCATGTACCGTTTACCAGTTGCAACGTGTTGTCTTCGTGGACAGTGCTTGCACTGCAACCTGGGACACACCTTGTTGTGTTAGACCATGTACCGTTTACCAGTTGCAACGTGTTGTCTTCGTGGACAGTTCTTGCACTGCAACCTGGGGCACACCTTGTTGTGTTAGACCATGTACCGTTTACCAGTTCCAACGTGTTGTCTTCGTGGACAGTGCTTGCACTGCAACCTGGGACACACCTTGTTGTGTTAGACCATGTACCGTTTACCAGTTGCAACGTGTTGTCTTCGTGGACAGTGCTTGCACTGCAACCTGGGACACACCTTGTTGTGTTAGACCATGTACCGTTTACCAGTTGCAACGTGTTGTCTTCGTGGACAGTGCTTGCACTGCAACCTGGGACACACCTTGTTGTGTTAGACCATGTACCGTTTACCAGTTGCAACGTGTTGTCTTCGTGGACAGTGCTTGCACTGCAACCTGGGACACACCTTGTTGTGTTAGACCATGTACCGTTTACCAGTTGCAACGTGTTGTCTTCGTGACAGTGCTTGCACTGCAACCTGGGACACACCGTGCTGTGTTAGACCATGTACCGTTTACCAGTTTCAGCGTGTTGTCTTCGTGGACAGTGCTTGCATAGCTGTCGGAACGTCCGATGGAAGTGTTCGAAGTACCAAACCGTTTCCTCAAATATCTGTAGCACACCACAATTACCAAATGTTTCACATCCAATAACAGATGATTAATTAATCAATGTGTTCCAGTGGTGTCGTTAAACAAAACAAACTTTACCTGTAACACACATGCATTTTAAAGTAATGGTGTCGTTCTCTTCAGGGTGTCATTCATCTGGTTCAACAACTAAGAAGTGAGCTAACCGACTTTACGACTGAACATAATGGATTGGTGACTATTACATATGACAATTTACTATGTCTTCACAATAAACATAATAGATTGGTGATTATTACATATGACAATTTACTATTTCTTCGCAATAAACATAATGGATTGGTGGCTATTACATATGACAATTTACTATGTCTTCACAATAAACATAATGGATTGGTGACTATTACTTATTACAATTTACTATTTCTCCCCAATATACATAATAGATTGGTAACTGTCGCATACGCATATTACAGTTTACTATGTCTTCACAATAAACATAATGGATTGGTGACTATTACATATTACAATTTACTATTTCTCCCCAATATTCATAATAGATTGGTAACTATTACATATGACAATTTACTATGTATTCACAATATACATAATGGATTGGTGACTATTGCATATGACAATTTACTATGTATTCACAATATACATAATGGATTGGTGACTATTGCATATGACAATTTACTATATATTTCACAATAAACATAACAGATTGGTAACTATTACATGACAATTTACTATATCTTCACAATAAACATAATGGATTGGTGACTATTGCATATGACAATTTACTATGTCTTCACAATATACATAATTGATTGGCAACTATTGCATATGACAATTTACTATGTCTTCACAATAAACATAATGGATTGGTGTCTATTACATATTACAATTTACTATTTCTCTCCAATATACATAATAGATTAGCAACTATTGCATATGACAATTTACTATGTCTTCACAATAAACATAATGGATTGGTGACTATTACATATTACAATTTACTATTTCTCCCCAATATACATAATAGATTGGCAACTATTACATATGACAATTTACTATGTCTTCACAATAAACAATGGTTTGGTGACTATTACATATTACAATTTACTATTTCTCCCCAATATTCATAATAGATTGGCGACTATTACATATGACAATTTACTATGCCTTCACAATAAACATAATGGATTGGTGACTATTACATATGACAATTTACTATATCTTCACAAAAACATAATGGATTGGTGACTATTACATATGACAATTTACTATGTCTTCACAATAAACATAATGGATTGGTGACTATTACATATTACAATTTACTATTTCTCCCCAATATACATAATAGATTGGTAACTATTACATATGACAATTAACTATGTATTCACAATATACATAATGGATTGGTGACTATTGCATATGATAATTTACTATATCTTCACAATATACATAATAGATTGGTAACTATTACATATGACAATGTACTATATCTTCACAATAAACATAACAGATTGGTAACTATTACATATGACAATGTACTATATCTTCACAATAAACATAACAGATTGGTAACTATTACATATGACAATGTACTATATCTTCACAATATACACAATAGATTGGTAACTATTACATGGCAATTTATTATATCTTCACAATAAACATAATAGATTGGTCACTATTACATATGACAATTTACTATGTCTTCACAATAAACATAATGGATTGGTAACGATTACATATACAATTTAATATGTCTCCCCAATATACATAATACATTCGTAACTATTGCATATGACAATTTACTATGTCTTCACAATAAACATAATGGATTGGTGACTATTACATATTACAATTTACTATTTCTCCCCAATATACATAATAGATTGGCAACTATTACATATGACAATTTACTATGTCTTCACAATAAACATAATGGATTGGTGACTATTGCATATTACAATTTACTATTTCTCCCCAATATACATAATACATTCGTAACTATTGCATATGACAATTTACTATGTCTTCACAATAAACATAATGGATTGGTAACGATTACATATGACAATCTACAATTTCTCCCCAATATACATAATAGATTGTTAACTATTACATATGACAATTTACTATGTCTTCACAATAAAGATAATAGATTGGTAACTATTACATATTACAATTTACTATTTCTCCCTAATATACATAATATATTGGTAATTATTGCATATTACAGTTTACTATGTCTTCACAATAAACATAATTGATTAGTAACTATTACATATTACAATTTACTATTTCTCCACAATATACATCATAGATTGGTAACTATTACATATGACAATTTACTATGTATTCACAATATACATAATGGATTGGTGACTATTGCATATGACAATTTACTATATCTTCACAATATACATAATAGATTGGTAACTATTACAAATGACAATTTACTATATCTTCACAATAAATATAACATATTGGTAACTATTACATGACAATTTACTATATCTTCACAATAATCATAATAGATTAGTGACTATTACATATGACAATTTACTATGTCTTCACAATAAACATAATAGATTGGTAACGATTACATATGACAATTTACTATTTCTCCACAATATACATAATAGATTGGTAACTATTACATATGACAATTTACTATGTCTTCACAATAAACATAATGGATTGGTGAGTATTACTTATTACAATTTACTATTTCTCCCCAATATACATAATAGATTGACAACTATTGCATATGACAATTTACTATGTCTTCACAATAAACATAATGGATTGGTGACTATTACATATTACAATTTACTGTTTCTCCCCAATATACATAATACATTCGTAACTATTGCATATGACAATTTACTATGTCTCACAATAAACATAATGGATTGGTGACTATCACATATTACAATTTACTATTTCTCCACATTAGACATAATGAATTGTTGACTGTCACATATTACAATGTATTATATATCCACAGTGTTGCTCACACTTTGTCACAGTCTTCCACTGCTGTTACCGAAACCTTTCCTATAGCTTTGTCATTGCAAACAAATATTCAAAACATTTCAAACGATTTTTAAAACTGGATTGAAAAACGAGCACAAACTGTTTTTCTTGACCAAGTGTTATATTTTAGAGAGTTGAAACAACGCTGTCAATATTCCACTCATCAAAAAGGAATATGTTTGTCGGATATACTAATAGTATGGGAAAGTGTACTAGTTAAAGCAACTAATAATGTAATTTGTTGGTGCGTGTTTACATGTCGGAACCCATACAATACATGCTTGTTGGCTACATTGGTTATTTACGTACATATCTGGAGACGTTCATGCTTAATCTCTACCATATTAACCCGATACTGGAGAACCAAAAGCCCATCTGAATCCATGATACAGGAGTCGTTCAGGGCCTGTGTTCATAGACGTACACGATTCAACGGTCCATCTAAATCCATGATACAGGAGTCGTCCAGGGCCTGTGTTCATAGACGTACACGATCATCAGAAGTGTCCTCAGTTTAGGCCAACTACTTACCTAAAACATGATATTTAATATACTCTTCAAAAAAAGAAACGCAAAAGGGTACAAATGGGTTATAACTCCGATTTTATGTTTCCTACCGGTTCATGCTTTGTGAATATAAGGTCATTGCATGTCCCAAACACATTCCCACGGTTACATTCGATAAAACGCATCTACTGTACAATAAAGTTCCAAAATGTGAATATTCGCAAAAACGCAGCCACGTGCAAACCATGTCACCACTGCACGTGCGTGCGTTGTCTGCACGTGCAACATGAACACCGACAGTATAAAAGTGCAGGGTGTTCGCTTGCCTGGCCTCTGTATCTGGCCGACAGTTGACAATCCAGGACATGCCACGTCTCAGTGAACCGCAGAGAAACAATGCCATCGGCCGACTAGACGCAGGCGAATCCAGAACGGCCGTTCCCAGGGCATTCCATGTGTCCCCAAGCACCCATCTCCAGACTGTGGGACCGTTACCAGCAACATGGATCAACACGTGACCTCCCTAGATCCGGTCGATCACGGGTCACTACCCCCGGGCAGGACCGCTACATCCGGGTACGCCACCTTCGGGAACGATTGACTACTGCCACCTCCACAGCCGCAGCAATACAAGGTTTGCGCAGGATATCCGACCAGACCGTACGGAACCGCCTACGTGAGGTAGGAATTCGTGCCAGACGTCCAGTTCGAGGTGTCATCTTAACACCACAACACCGTCGACTCCGACTGCAGTGGTGCCAGATTCATCGACAATGGCCTCAACTGCGATGGAGACAGGTGTGGTTCAGTGACGAGTCCCGATTTCTGCTCCGACGTCATGATGGAAGATGTCGCGTGTATAGGCGTCGTGGTGAACGTTATGCGGCAAACTGCGTGCAGGAAGTGGACAGATTCGGCGGGGGTAGTGTCATGGTGTGGGCAGCCATCTCACACACTGGCAGAACTGACCTGGTCCACGTGCAGGGCAACCTGAATGCACAGGGCTACATTGACCAGATCCTCCGGCCACACATCGTTCCAGTTATGGCCAACGCCAACGCAGTGTTCCAACATGACAACGCCAGGCCTCACACAGCACGTCTCACAACGGCTTTCCTACAGAACAACAACATTAATGTCCTTCCTTGGCCATCGATATCACCGGATTTGAACCCAATTGAGCATCTATGGGACGAGTTGGACCGACGCCTCCGACAGCGACAACCACAGCCCCAGACCCTGCCCGAGCTGGCAGCAGCCTTGCAGGCCGAGTGGGCCACCATCCCCCGGGACGTCATCCGTACTCTGGTTGCTTCAATGGGCAGGCGGTGCCAGGCAGTTGTCAACACACGCGGAGGCCACACCCGGTATTGACTCCAGATGACCTTGACCTTGGTGGTGTGTCCTATCACTTACTCACAATGGACTAGAGTGAATTGTGAACAATCCTGTAACATTTGGTAATTATCGGACTCACCATTCAATAATTAAATCAATTCTCCAAATGTTACGACAATGTGGTTTTGCGTTTCTTCTTTTGAAGAGTATATTTAAAAAACACAACATGTCAATTCTCAGAATTCGATCCCACTGCACCGATATGCAAGTCGTTTAACAACCCGTACCTTAACGACTCCATCAACGGATCTTCCCCAAGAGTTGAAGGCCAATTAACCATAGTTAAGAAAGTGTGCTGCCAAACACTCGCTTCGAAACTAATGTAACAGTTTAGTTTTGACTGTACAACACATTTTAAACTGCAACGGAGCTAAACTCACTCAAGTGAGTTAAGACGTAGTGTTTGCCCTATAGTTATAACTATACAAAGTATATATAACGTCATGAACTTTACAACATAATTTCAAAGTATAGATGAATCAAAGTTTGTCTTAAATAAATCAAAGTTTGTCTTAGTAAAAAAAAAAATTAAAATACGAGCGCGGAAGTTAGAGGCGAATGTTGGCGAAGACTAATTTATGTATTCCTGTCTGGCCAGACAGTGTTTATCTTTTGTTTTACTGAGACACACTGAGTCATCTGTATTTTATAATTGTGTAATTTATAGAACGTTCATGCCTTTGTATATACTTCCTATAGCTATAATGCTAGAAAGGAATTAAAACAAAATAAAAACGACCAAGAACTGCGTTTTAGCCACTTTACGTTCTAGGCATAACAGTCATCGATCTAGTAATGCTAGTTTTGAACTCGCATTAACCACACACAAGAGATGCGAAAGTTTTTCACCGCTGAATTGGCACATCCACTGCTATGTAGGTTATAGGGCATGTAAATAAAGCATTGTGATAAATCACGACGTTCTGTCAACACACACTTTAGGCCAGTGATATATTAGTCACAGTTATAAGAAATGTGCATAATCGTACAATAGTACAAACAAAGCAAGGCGGAAGGCTGTCGCGCGTGACATTCACCCATTCAGGAACCGGTCTATGAAATATCTTGTGTTTCATTGACTGGCTTCTCGACGTTTGTTCTTCTCGTTATTGAGTGGATGCTCTGAGGTGCCAAATCAATTCCTGTTGCCGATAATGTTAATCTTTAGTAATAAAACTGATACAAGCAACGTATTGGCACTCCCGAGCAGAACACCAATAAAACTGATACAAGCAACGTATTTGCACTCCCGAGCAGAACACCAATAAAACGTGTGACGCCTCACATTTAGTATACCTGCAAGAAAATAAGTCATTCCATACCACTTAAAACATTTGATAAATGTTGTTTTTTATTATTATTAGCAATCGTAATGTTTCCTAAAAATCGCAGTTCCATTTTAGGAATACTCTGCACTGGTTTCAATCTGCTGTGTATACTGCATAATAACTGTATAACAAATAAAAGTGTATTTATTTATTGCCAATGGATAATAATATTTGCACAAATAATCAGTGTCACATATTACTACCAATCAGAGCTGCAGCTGTTTTTACTATGGAGGATCTGACGGTGCACGTCGGACTTCTACACAGAACGTTCTTCTTTGGTACAATGCTACCTGCAGCACGGAACCGCTTACTTGGAACAAGTTTATATTACGTTCAACTTTGGTATTCCCACGTCGTTGTCATACATTCATGAGAACGTCTCTTTGAAGTGTTGCGGTTCAGAGGTGCTACGTTAATCAGCCCATTCCTCTATGTGGCTTAACGTGCAGGGATTATACCCAGTGTAAACTAACCACACGGTAACATTAAACCAGGAACGTTAAAAGGAATCAGGAAATCGTAATACAAGGCTAAAATTTCTTGTTTCGTCGTATATTCACCACACTATTTGTTTAATCAGCTCACCAGAGTTACGATGGATGCGTTGTTTCGTCGTATATTCACCACACTATTTGTTTAATCGGCTCACCAGAGTTACGATGGGTGTCTTGTTTCGTCGTATATTCACCACACTATTTGTTTAATCAGCTCACCAGAGTTGCGATGGGTGGCAGGATCGATCGTTTCAGGGACCTATCGGTTGCCTCAGATCTGTCTTACCGAAGGCCGTGGTGTGCTGCTCTAGCCATGAGATAGAACATATATAAATACCCCTTGTGACTTGTAAGAGAAGCGAAGGCCGTGGTGTGCTGCTCTAGCCATGAGATAGAATATATATAAAGACCCCTTGTGACTTGTAAGAGAAGCGATGGCCGTAGTGCGCTGCTCTAGCCATGAGATAGAACATATAAAAAGACCCCTTGTGGCTTGTAAGAGAAGCGAAGGCCGTGATATTGTGTTCTAGCCATAAGATAGAACATATATAAAGACCCCTTGCGACGTGTAAGAGGAGCGAAGGCCGTGATATGCTGCTCTAGCCATGAGATAGAACATTCATAAAGACCCTTTGTGACTTGTAAGAGAAGCGAAGGCCGTTATATGCTGCTCTAGCCATGAGCTAGAACATATATAAAGACCCCATGGTTTGGTAGTTGATATCTGTTTACAATTCTAAACCAAATATCAACATTGCCGTATGCTAAGGCCTAATGCTGTCCTGCTAAGGTAACAGGTACAAGTGATGGCCTGATACAAAATGAGTTAGGTATGAATTGTATTTTAAAATAAACATCACAATACTACAGTCAGATACCGGAGAAGCACTGACCTTGAGAAACAAAGTCACTCAGAAGCGTTAATTCTCCAGTCTTTACATTTTGTTTAAGCAGGGCAGAATAGGCATTGAATAAAATGTGCTAGGGTGTCGTTGAAGCCTATGTTGCTCTTCTGGGGAATGTAAAGTCCGATGGGGAGTCTTGACCCGTTTATAGAGCCAGTGGAGTACATGGTGAGAAATGCTCGCGAACAGACCGACTGCTTTCCATCCTGTCACCTCCATTCAACACTAGATGTGAGAACTGGCCTCAGACCACAATTAATTTCACTATGTGTTCTCATGTAGCCCCAGTGGCTGTAGCACTTTTATTAATTTCACCAGGCCATTAGCATTTCACAGGAAACATTACCTGCCTGGGCCCAATGAACACTCAAAAGAACGACCTCTGTTGTCCAGCTCTTTTCCGCGTTATATCAATGTAAACAAACACACGTGGGCTAAGGGACCGAATCACACCCATTTCTGTGCATTTTACACAAATTTTGCATGACTTCAAGGTGCTATGGGGGACAGTATGCAGTATCCAGTGTAAACCAGGTGCACATATTCACTAACTGCATCCTCTTACCTGTCAAACCCAATGTAACAATCCAGTATACAAAGCAGCTCCCCAGCCATTAATCACATAACAAGAAAACTATATTTTCTCGCATTCGTTTCCGTATTTTGCACAACCAAATGGGTGGATAACTCTAGTCTAATGCCAACTCGTCAGCGAGCGTCCTCGGAGCCAGGACGCTGATCTGAGTTCGGCCAGACGGAACTGAGCTGCCTTGGGTCATGCGATTAACGTAAACCCAATGGCTACGTCTTTGAAACTTTATTTCGGTACACCCAGACCGTCAGATGACAGCATATGAGGATTTGTTGTACAATAGTTATTTACAGTGACACGATCACATCAGGAGTTCTTCGTAGAATATATACAAACATAATTGCAAATAGCTATATACACATTTTAAAATGAAGACAGTTTTTTACAAGGTTTTTAATATGTTTGTCTATGGTTTACGGAATTTACTTGTAATTTCAGAAATGAATTTTGACATTTTACGGAGAGTGCTTATGTTATTACAATTAAACAGTGCTTTGAATTTAAGTGTGCTAGGTGGTCGGAAACCAATCAAATAGTTCGCGAATGTTAGCTAAATTTTCGCTGGCTGGCCGAATATCGCAGGCATATTTCCAATATGACATAATTGCCGAATATTGGAAGCATATTTTTAAACCGCAATAAATCCCGAATATCGTAAGCGTATTTGTAACATGCAATAATCGCTGAATAATGCAATTTTTAACTTGAAATAACATCATTTACGCATGTGTATAACAAACGTAAGGAAAACTGATTAATTCTGAAACGTTTAACAATAACTGGTGATCAGTTAAGAATACAAATAGCACGCTGGGAAGCGAATGAATGGTGTAAACTGTGTACAATCAAAGGAGAATATAACAGCGTGTATAATTACACAGGGTTTATGGGCTTTTAATACTTACAATATATATAATTACACAGGGTTTATGGGCTTTTAATACTTACAATATATATAATTACACAGGGTTTATGGGCTTTTAATACTTACAATATATATAATTACACAGGGTTTATGGGCTTTTAATACTTACAATATATATAATTTGTATTTAACAGCTCTATTAATTTAAACATAGATGGATGCACCCTATAATATTTATGTAATATATAAAACTCTTAAATCATTATAACAAAATACAACATAATACACAACGGAACTCGTATATATTCAATCTCTACGAGTTAACAAAATACAACGTAATACACAATGGAACTCGTATATATTCAATCTCTACGAGTTAACAAAATACAACGTAATACACAATGGAACTCGTATATATTCAATCTCTACGAGTTAACAAAATACAACGTAATACACAATGGAACTCGTATATATTCAATCTGTACGAGTTAACAAAATACAACGTAATACACAATGGAACTCGTATATATTCACAACGTAATACACAACGGAACTCGTATATATTCAAGATATATGAGTTAACAAAATACGCAATTCTATTACGTCTAGCAGCACGACCAACTAAGCTATATGAAGACAATCGTATTCTTGTGATGCGCCTTTTATCACATCTGCAATAGATGCCATAAGGTAGTTCCGTAAAGTCATATCCTTTACTAAAACTGTACAAAGATAAGAACATTTAGTCGATGTTTGTAGTATGCCTGTAAGATGTTGCTTGCACTGATCTATAATTCTCTGCCGTAACATAGGTAAATAGAAGTTAAGATGTTGCTTACACTGATCTGTAATTCTCTGCCATAACATGGGTAAATAGAAGTTAAGATGTTGCTTGCACTGATCTATAATTCTCTGCCGTAACATAGGTAAATAGAAGTTAAGATGTTGTTTGCACTGATCTATAATTCTCTCATAACATGGGTAAATAGAAGTTAAGATGTTGCTTGCACTGATCTGTAATTCTCTGCCATAACATGGGTAAATAGAAGTTAAGATGTTGCTTGACTGATCTATAATTCTCTGCCATGACATGGGTAAATAGAAGTTAAGATGTTGCTTGCACTGATCTATAATTCTCTCATAACATTGGTAAACAGCAGTTAAGATGTTGCTTGCACTGATCTATAATTCTCTCATAACATGGGTAAACAGCAGTTAAGATGTTGCTTGCACTGATCTATAATTCTCTGCCATAACATGGGTAAATAGAAGTTAAGATGTTGCTTGCACTGATCTGTAATTCTCTGCCATAACATGGGTAAATAGAAGTTAAGATGTTGCTTGCACTATCTATAATTCTCTGCCATAACATGGGTAAACAGAAGTTAAGATGTTGCTTGCACTGATCTATAATTATCTCATAACATGGGTAAACAGAAGTTAAGATGTTGCTTGCACTGATCTATAATTCTCTCATAACATGGGTAAACAGCAGTTAAGATGTTGCTTGCACTGATCTATAATTCTCTGTCATAACATGGGTAAATAGAAGTTAAGATGTTGCTGCACTGGTCTATAATTCACTGTCATAACATAGGTAAATAGAAGTTAAGATGTTGCTTGACTGATCTATAATTCTCTCATAACATGGGTAAATAGAAGTTAAGATGTTGCTTGCACTGATCTATAATTCTCTGCCGTAACATAGGTAAATAGAAGTTAAGATGTTGCTTGCACTGATCTATAATTCTCTCATAACATGGGTAAATAGAAGTTAAGATGTTGCTTGCACTGATCTGTAATTCTCTGCCATAACATGGGTAAATAGAAGTTAAGATGTTGCTTGCACTATCTATAATTCTCTGCCATAACATGGGTAAACAGAAGTTAAGATGTTGCTTGCACTGATCTATAATTATCTCATAACATGGGTAAACAGAAGTTAAGATGTTGCTTGCACTGATCTATTATTCTCTCATAACATGGGTAAACAGAAGTTAAGATGTTGCTTGCACTGATCTATAATTCTCTGTCATAACATAGGTAAATAGAAGTTAAGATGTTGGTTGCCTTGATCTATAATTCTCTGCCATAATATGGGTAAATAGAAGTTAAGATGTTGCTTGCACTGGTCTATAATTCACTGTCATAACATAGGTAAATAGAAGTTAAGATGTTGCTTGCACTGATCTATAATTCTCTCATAACATGGGTAAATAGAAGTTAAGATGTTGCTTGACTGATCTATAATTCTTTCATAACATGGGTAAATAGAAGTTAAGATGTTGCTTGCACTGATCTGTAATTCTCTGCCATAACATGGGTAAATAGAAGTTAAGATGTTGCTTGCACTGATCTATAATTCTCTGCCGTAACATAGGTAAATAGAAGTTAATATGTTGCTTGCACTGATCTATAATTCTCTCATAACATGGGTAAATAGAAGTTAAGATGTTGCTTGCACTGATCTGTAATTCTCTGCCATAACATGGGAAAATAGAAGTTAAGATGTTGCTTGCACTATCTATAATTCTCTGCCATAACATGGGTAAACAGAAGTTAAGATGTTGCTTGCACTGATCTATAATTATCTCATAACATGGGTAAATAGAAGTTAAGATGTTGCTTGCACTGATCTATAATTCTCTGCCATAACATGGGTAAACAGAAGTTAAGATGTTGCTTGCACTGATCTATAATTATCTCATAACATGGGTAAACAGAAGTTAAGATGTTGCTTGCACTGATCTATAATTCTCTCATAACATGGGTAAATAGAAGTTAAGATGTTGCTTGCACTGATCTATAATTCTCTGCCATAACATGGGTAAATAGAAGTTAAGATGTTGCTTGCACTGATCTATAATTCTCTGCCATAACATGGGTAAATAGAAGTTAAGATGTTGCTTGCACTGATATATAATTCTCTCATAACATGGGTAAATAGAAGTTAAGATGTTGCTTGCACTGATCTATAATTCTCTCATAACATGGGTAAACAGAAGTTAAGATGTTGCTTGCACTGATCTATAATTATCTCATAACATGGGTAAACAGAAGTTAAGATGTTGCTTGCACTGATCTATAATTCTCTCATAACATGGGTAAATAGAAGTTAAGATGTTGCTTGCACTGATCTATAATTCTCTGCCATAACATGGGTAAATAGAAGTTAAGATGTTGCTTGCCCTGATCTATAATTCTCTGTCATAACATAGGTAAATAGAAGTTAAGATGTTGGTTGCCTTGATCTATAATTCTCTGCCATAATATGGGTAAATAGAAGTTAAGATGTTGCTTGCACTGGTCTATAATTCACTGTCATAACATAGGTAAATAGAAGTTAAGATGTTGCTTGCACTGATCTGTAATTCTCTCATAACATGGGTAAACAGAAGTTAAGATGTTGCTTGCACTGATCTATAATTATCTCATAACATGGGTAAATAGAAGTTAAGATGTTGCTTGCACTGATCTATAATTCTCTCATAACATGGGTAAACAGAAGTTAAGATGTTGCTTGCACTGATCTATAATTCTCTCATAACATGGGTAAATAGAAGTTAAGATGTTGCTTGCACTGATCTATAATTCTCTGCCATAGCATGGGTAAATAGAAGTTAAGATGTTGCTTGCACTGATCTATAATTCTCTGCCATAACATGGGTAAACAGAAGTTAAGATGTTGCTTGCACTGATCTATAATTCTCTCATAACATGGGTAAATAGAAGTTAAGATGTTGCTTGCACTGATCTATAATTCTCTGTCATAACATAGGTAAATAGAAGTTAAGATGTTGCTTGCACTGATCTATAATTCTCTGCCATAACATGGGTAAACAGAAGTTAAGATGTTGCTTGCACTGATCTATAATTCTCTCATAACATGGGTAAACAGAAGTTAAGATGTTGCTTGCACTGATCTATAATTCTCTGTCAGAACATAGGTAAATAGAAGTTAAGATGTTGCTTGCACTGATCTATAATTCTCTGCCATAACATGGGTAAATAGAAGTTAAGATGTTGCTTGCACTGGTCTATAATTCACTGTCATAACATAGGTAAATAGAAGTTAAGATGTTGCTTGCACTGATCTATAATTCTCTGCCGTAACATAGGTAAATAGAAGTTAAGATGTTGCTTGCACTGATCTATAATTCTCTCATAACATGGGTAAATAGAAGTTAAGATGTTGCTTGCACTGATCTATAATTCTCTGTCGTAACATAGGTAAATAGAAGTTAGCATTGGCTAGTGAATCCTAGTTTAACCATAAATCAGAAAATCCTAGGCAGCACAATAATTGTTTGATATGAATAGCACAATTATTATCCTTTTTACATTTACACCTGAGTTTATCATAGGCAGTATGCAATATACAATTATTTGTATTAAGTTTGAACTAGTATTTTAATATGCGATACTTGCGTACACAGGACAGGGGATAACTACCTAGTTCAAAATATACAATACTATTGGTTATGGAGCCTTTACCTCTTCAAATGTTCTTACAAAATATACAATACTATTGGTTATGGAGCCTTTATCTCTTCAAATGTTGTTACAAAATATACAATACTATCAAATGTTCTTACACAAATCTAAATGTAACTTTTTTTATTTATTGAATCAGCTTTATAGTATGCCCATATTTCACAACAGTAATAAAAATACTTGAAATGTACGTATTAAAGAAAGTCAAATAAGTCCTTAAATTCTGCATTAAATGTTTAGCATTTCTATTAAGTGCATACATGGTTTCCAATCCTTGGTCTGTGTTGGTTTTAATAGCAGGAATAAATTTACAATTATAAATAAACATTAAACATAGTATCAAACAAAACACCATCGCAATACCATATCTTGTAATTGGTTATAATAGCGCCGTTTCTGAATACTACAATCTTAGTTTTTGCAATACCATATCTCATAATCGGTTATAATAGCGCTATTTCTGAATACTACAATCTTAGTTTTTGCAATATTGAGACAAAGACTCCATTTGGTGTTATACTGATTTTTAGCAAAAACAACCATATCATCAACATATAATACTAGAAAAAACTTAAATCTTTAGCTCATAATCAAGACACGACTCATTTTCTAGATCATTAACATAAACAGAATGTAATAGGTTGGACACAATTTCTCCCCGCATTAAACCGACATCGTTATTAAAAAACTCAGATTGAAATCCATTTATCATAACACATGATTTTACATACGTATACATATGTTTGGTGACATTGAGAAGTTTGCCACTAATGCCAACTTTACAAGCTTAACCCACAACTTTAATATATATTTAAGGGTCAAAAATTTATAACCAAATAAGTTTCAGAGTGTATTAGATTGATGATGTAAACTACACCAAAAATTTAATTTATTGTTCCATATTTACAAAAAAACACAAATAAACGTCACTGTGTACAAGAAAGTCACATGACATGCTGTCAAAGTTGAAGGTTGTCAAACATGGATTTTACACATTAGAACATTCGTTTAATAGTGTGTGAATCCACTCCTGGCGCGAATACACTCGACACATCGTTGCCCCATGCTGTTGATCAGACGTCTGAAGAACTCTTGGGGAATGGCCTGCCACTCTGCCATAAGAAGTTGACCCAGATCATGAAGGTTGGCCGGAGGGGCATGGCTATCCCGAACTCTCCTGCCTAATTCGTCCCAGGCGTTCTCTATTGGGGCCAAGTCAGGCGAATATGCTGGCCAATCCATCCTGGCGATACCTTGTTCTCTGAAACAGTCCATTACCACCCTGTCGCGGTGGGGTCTGGCATTGTCATCCTGCAGAACTGCCGCGCCGCCAATCTGCTGAAGGCCTGGGAGAACCAACGGACGGATAATCTCATTCAGATAGCGGATTCCATTCAGATTGCCATCCACCACATAGAGGGGGATCCTGTGGTGGATAGAGATGCCGCCCCTCACCATGACGCTGCCACCACCGAACCGGTGACGTTGTCTAACGTTAACGTCAGCGAAGCGCTCCCCAGGACGTCTGTAGACACGAACCCGACCTTCGTTGAACTGGAGACTAAACCTGGACTCATCAGTGAACATCACTCGACTCCACTGAACACGTTGCCACCGCAGATGAAGTGTGCACCAGTGACGTCTGGCCGTTCTGTGACGTGGTAGGAGTGGTGGTCGAACAGCCTGGCGACGGCAGCGTAGATTATTGGCTCTCAGACGATTGCGTATGGTTTGATCAGACACTCGAGTTCCAGTCGCAGTCCGCAGATTGTCACGTAATCGGCGTGCAGTGGTTGTGCGTTGACGTAGAGCCATATTGGTGATGTAGCGGTCCTCTCTATTTGTAGTGCTTCGGGGTCTTCCCGAACGTCGACGATTTCGAACAGAATTCGTTGATTGGTACCGTTGCCACAGTCGGCCAACGACACTCTGACTGACACCAGAGTATCAGAGCAACATTTCTTTGCGTATTGCCATCCTGAAGCCAAGCAATAGCCCTTCCTCGATCTTGGATAGTCAGTTGATGTCGTACCATTGTCGAATTTGGAGTGTGCATCGTACACGAACGCAAGCTCCAATTATACGGAAATTCAGCACTGGGAACATGGAATACACATGCAAAGCGTGAAAATTAAGCGCTTTGTGAAAAAGCAAGTTATGGGCACTTAGCAGACCTTTCGCTTTCGCCCTAATTTACATGCAAATGTAAGCATGTTTTCGCCATTAGAACTAGTCGACAGTGTCAATGACAGTGGATTTTAATTCATTTATGGGTTGCTTAGACCCACTTTCGTCAAAATGGAACAATACCATGCGTGACATTATGGTCTAGCTAATATAATTGACATTCAGAAAATAATGTCGAAAATATCGTCTGACACTTAAATTCTTTTGAGTAGTATATTTACAGAATGAAACGCCTTTCTATAATCAGTTATAGCATCAGTCATCCGATCAATCTAACAATCTCTTATTAAGTATGGAAGGAAATAATTTCCCTAGAGCAGTTAGCAAGCTAATGCTTCTGTAATTATTACGGTCAGACGTATCACCTTTCTTTAAAACTGGAACAATGACAGTGACACTGTAGGAAGCAGAGAATCCACCCGAATTTAAAATTACATTAAACCATGTGTTTAAAGACTGGGATTAAAGGCTCTTGAATTCAATGAGAATTCATTTAAAAAGCATCCAAGCCAGGACTTTTATCACGCTTCAGTTTTTTTTATTTTTTATAGCAAATATTATTTCATCATCAGTTATTTAGCAAACATTATTTCATCATCAGTTATTTAGCAATCATTATTTCATCATCAGTTATTTAGCAATCATGTTATTTAGCAATCATTATTTCATCATGAGTTATTTAGCAAACATTTCATCATCAGTTATTTAGCAATCATTAGTTCATCATCAGTTATTTAGCAAACATTATTTCATCATCAGTTATTTAGCTATCTAATTGTTCATACAATCTTTCATAATTTATAAAGTAGTCATCTGCAGTGTAGAATCTGTTCTAACTACTTCTCTAAAACGATCACAAAATGACCCTTGTGGTTCACCCAGGAACATAGGTCTTCCTTTGCAGCTTCCTACAATTAGGTCAGCTCCAGATTATAGCTCTTGCAGTCTACACTGAACTTTTAGAACCGTGTCTAACGTGTATTGAGGTCAATTTCAGACTGTTACTGTTACTTTATTAACGTGTCTATATCCAATAGAGGTTCAGGCACGTCCATCCCACGTCCAGTGTCTGGCATGGTCCGTGGCTGGTCGTCGGACAGATGGTATTTACTTTTAGGGGACAATTTTGAATTTATAAAAGAAATAGGAAGGGGCGAAATTTAGATGGCGTGTCTGAAAATATAAAACTATGAGAGCTGATTCGTAATATTTTAATTTATTTGACGCAAATTTTAGATGGACGGTCTAAAAAATAATTCATATACAAAATAAAACAATTTAACCATGATGCCCAGGATTGTCAGGAAAGGGTTGGGCCTTGAGCCAAGGAAAGATTATTATCATTGGTTAACTTCAGGGGTATGATGGTCCCATCGAAGGCTTGAGTGTGGCGGGAAAGAAGTGGAGGAGAGGAGGAGGTTGACTGACCTACGGTCCAAATCGCCTATGCATAACGCCCCCTAGTACCAGCCCCCGCCCAGCTGTTCTCCGCTCCGTTCCCGACACCCCTTTTTATTTCCATAAAAAATGAAAGACCAGAAATTTAGCGATTAAAATGCAGCCATAAACGGTTACAAAGAGGTTATTTTCATTCCTTTCAGCGGAATGTAGAAAAACCCCAGGGAGTCGTTCTGCGACTTATTATAAATAAATCCCGCAAATCGCAAACAAGAACAGATTAATTTTGATGAAGAGATAACAAATGTGATTACGGTTCTTGAAGCTATCTGCCCAGGGGCCCGCCCCCCACCCACCCTAAATTTTGCGATAGTTTTAATTTTATTATATATTAATTTTCATTTTTTTACGATCCCCCTACAAAGTTTCCTTGACATTCCACCTCATGTCAGAGGGCCCCCACCCACCATCCACCCCCAAAAAAGGATTTTCTGGATCCGCCACTGCGGTTATATGGCGTCAGGCATATGGTTAAGGACCACACAGATATTGAGATAGGAAACCCGCTGTCGCCACTTCATGGGCTACTCTTTTCGATTAGCAGCAAGGGATCTTTTATATGCACCATCCCACAGACAGAATAGTACATACCACGGCCTTTGTTACACCAGTTGTGGAGCACTGGCTGGAACGAGAAATAGCTCAATGGGTCCACCGACGGGGATCGATCCTAGACCGACCGCACATCAAGCGAACGTTTTACCACTGGGCTATGTCCCCCCCCCCCCTCCCCCCACCAGATCATTTTAGGAGTTAGGAAGGTGGCACATTATGGGGAAACGTTTTAGTGAGTTAAATACTGTCTTGTTTCTCTTACGCCGATGCAGAAAGGCATGCGTGTAAAAACGTTCTGTTCTGTAGAAGTCTTTGGGAGTACTTCCTTTCAAAAAGGTTTGTTTTATTTAACTACACCACTAGAGCACATTGATTTTTTATCTTATCATCGGCTATTGGACGTCAAATATATGGTCATTCTGACACTGTTTTGTTTAGAGGAAACCCGCTGTCGCCACATAAGCAACTCTTTTTCGACAGACAGCAACGGTTCTTTTTTTTGCGTTTCCCACAGGCAGGATAGCACAAATCAGGCCTTTGTTGAACCAGTTATGGATCACTGGTCGGTGCAAGTGGTTTACACCTACCTATTGAGCCTTGCGGAGCACTCATTCAGGGTTTGGAGTCTGTATCTGGTTGAAACATTCCATGCCTCGACTGGGATCCGAACCCAGTACCTACCAGCCTGTAGACCTATCGGCTAACCACGACAGCACCGAGGCCGGTACTTCTTTTCAATGCTAGTTACTGTTTTATTTATTGATCAACTGTCACGCATATCTATGGAGAAATAAAAAGGAAACATTCGCGTCGTTATGATCCATACCATTCGTACTTTGATCCGTACAAGTGTTGGTTAGTTTTTGTCCAGTGTTACAAATAAATCAGTTTAGTTGTGGTTTAGTCTTTAATAAGCCGACACTGTTGGCCAAGTCAATCCTTGTGTTACAAAAAGAAAAAGAAAACAATTTGCGCTTTTATCAGACAGACCAAAATTGATCTATCAACGTTATCTTTGCTAGACTTATGAATTTTTTTCTTCGAAACAAATTCAATTGATTCCACAAGATTACGGTAAATGCAGTTGTTCAACAATATATTTCTAGCTAGACGGGCATTTCCTCTATTTACAGAGGAGTCAGCCAGTGACGGCAATCGCCGTACATTGTCTAACTGAACTCGACATCCTCACATGGTGTGCTCAATGCAAATCAAGATAATTCACGCACTTCTCTGATTAGACATGCGAGTGTGAACTGACCCCGCTGTTAATAAGCTCGCATACATTTGGCACAAGTGGATCTGTATAAAACATCGACAAACTGGGCCAAGCAGACAATAGAAAACCGAGAAGAGTGTCAGTAGCAAACGTCTCAGTAGTAGTCTATAGGGTTAAACTAGCTATGTATTGGCGGATATTCTACAGGACTAATCTAGCTATGTATTGGCGGGTAGTCTATAGGACTAATCTAGCTATGTATTGGAGGGTAGTCTATAGGACTAATCTAGCTATGTATTGGCGGATAGTCTACAGGACTAATCTAGCTATGTATTGGCGGGTAGTCTACAGGACTAATCTAGCTATGTATTGGAGGGTAGTCTATAGGACTAATCTAGATATGTATTGGAGGGTAGTCTATAGGACTAATCTAGCTATGTATTGGCGGGTAGTCTATAGGACTAAACTAGCTATGTATTGGCGGATAGTCTACAGGACTAATCTAGCTATGTATTGGAGGGTAGTCTACAGGACTAAACTAGCTATGTATTGGAGGGTAGTCTAGAGGACTAAACTAGCTATGTATTGGAGGGTAGTCTATAGGACTAATCTAGCTATGTATTGACGGGTAGTCTATAGGACTAATCTAGCTATGTATTGACGGGTAGTCTATAGGACTAATCTAGCTATGTATTGGAGGGTAGTCTACAGGACTAAACTAGCTATGTATTGGAGGGTAGTCTACAGGACTAAACTAGCTATGTATTGGAGGGTAGTCTACAGGACTAAACTAGCTATGTATTGGAGGGTAGTCTATAGGACTAATCTAGCTATGTATTGGCGGGTAGTCTATAGGACTAATCTAGCTATGTATTGGCGGATAGTCTATAGGACTAATCTAGCTATGTATTGGAGGGTAGTCTATAGGACTAAACTAGCTATGTATTGGAGGATAGTCTACATGACTAATCTAGCTATGTATTGGAGGGTAGTCTATAGGACTAAACTAGCTATGTATTGGAGGGTAGTCTATAGGACTAATCTAGCTATGTATTGGAGGGTAGTCTATAGGACTAAACTAGCTATGTATTGGAGGGTAGTCTATAGGACTAATCTAGCTATGTATTGACGGATAGTCTACATGACTAATCTAGCTATGTATTGGCGGGTAGTCTATAGGACTAATCTAGCTATGTATTGGAGGGTAGTCTATAGGACTAATCTAGCTATGTATTGACGGGTAGTCTATAGGACTAAACTAGCTATGCATTGACGGGTAGTCTATAGGACTAAACTAGCTCTGTATTGGCGGGTAGTCGATAGGGGTTAAACTAGCTATGTATCGGCGGGTAGTCGATACGACTAAACTAGCTATATATCGGCGGGTAGTCGATAGGGATTACAGTAGCTATGTATTGGCGGGTAGTCGATAGGACTAAACTAGCTATGTATCGGCGGGTAGTCTATAGGGGTTAAACTGGCTATATATTGGCGAGTAGTCTAAAGGGGTTAAACTAGCTATATATCGGCTGGTAGTCGATGGGGCTTAAACTAGCCATGCATCGGCGGGTAGTCTATAGGGCTTAAACTAGCTATGTATCGGCGGGTAGTCTATAGGGGTTAAACTAACTATGTATCGGCGGGTAGTCTATAGGGGTTAAACTAGCTATGTATCGCGGGTAGTCTATAGGGGTTAAACTAGCTATGTATTGGCGGATAGTCTACAGGACTAATCTAGCTATGTATTGGCGGGTAGTCTATAGGACTAATCTAGCTATGTGTTGGAGGGTAGTCTATAGGACTAATCTAGCTATGTATTGACGGGTAGTCTATAGGACTAAACTAGCTATGTATTGGCGGGTAGTCTATAGGACTAATCTAGCTATGTATTGGCGGGTAGTCTATAGGACTAAACTAGCTATGTATTGGCGGATAGTCTACAGGACTAATCTAGCTATGTATTGGCGGGTAGTCTATAGGACTAATCTAGCTATGTATTGACGGGTAGTCTATAGGACTAATCAGGCTATGTATTGGAGGGTAGTCTATAGGACTAATCTAGCTATGTATTGCAGGGTAGTCTATAGGACTAATCTAGCTATGTATTGGCGGGTAGTCTATACGACTAAACTAGCTATGTATTGACGGGTAGTCTATAGGACTAAACTAGCTATGTATTGACGGGTAGTCTATACGACTAAACTAGCTATGCATTGACGGGTAGTCTATAGGACTAAACTAGCTCTGTATTGGCGGGTAGTCGATAGGGGTTAAACTAGCTATGTATCGGACGGTAGTCGATAAGGTTACACTAGCTATGTATCGGACGGTAGCCGATAAGGTTACACAAGCTATGTATCAGAGGGTAGTCGATAAGGTTACACTAGCTATGTATCGGCGGGTAGTCGATACGACTAAACTAGCTATGTATCGGCGGGTAGTCTATAGGGGTTAAACTGGCTATATATTGGCGAGTAGCCTAAAGGGGTTAAACTAACTATGTATCGGCCGGTATTCGATAGAGGTTAAACTAGCTATGTATCGGCGGGTAGTCTATAGGGGTTAAACTGGCTATATATTGGCGATTAGTCTAAAGGGGTTAAACTAGCTATATATCGGCTGGTAGTCGATGGGGCTAAAACTAGCCATGCATCGGCGGGTAGTCTATAGGGCTTAAACTAGCTATGTATCGGCGGGTAGTCTATAGGGGTTAAACTAGCTATGTATCGGCGGGTAGTCTATAGGGTTTAAACTAGCTATGTATCGGCGGGTAGTCTATAGGGGTTAAACTAGCTATGTATCGGCGGGTAGTCGACAGGGGTTAAACTAGCTATATATCGGCTGGTATTCAATAGGGGTTAAACTAGCTATGTATCGTCGAGTAGTGTGTAGGGGTTAAACTAGCTATATATCAGAGGGCAGTCTATAGGGGTTAAACTAGCTATATATCGGCAGGTAGTCGATAGGGGTTAAACTAGCTATGTATCGGAGGGTAGTCTATAGGTTTTAAACTAGCTGTGTATCGGCGGGTAGTCTATAGGGGTTAAACTAGCTATGTATCGGCGGGTAGTGTATAGGGGTTAAACTAGCTATGTATCGGAGGGTAGTCGATAGGGTTAAACTGACTATGTATCGGAGGGTAGTCTATACGGGTTAAACTAGCTATATATCGGAGGGTAGTCTGTAGGGGTTAAACTAGCTATATATCAGAGGGTAGTCTATAGGGGTTAAACTAGCTATGTATCGGCGGGTAGTCTATAGGGGTTAAACTAGCTATGTATCGGCGGGTAGTCTTTAGGGGTTAAACTAGCTATGTATCGGCGAGTAGTCGATAGGGGTTAAACTAGCTATATATCGGAGGGTAGTCTGTAGGGCTTAAACTAGCTATATATCGGAGGGTAGTCTACAGGTCTAATCTAGCTATGTATTGGAGGGTAGTCTTTAGGACTAATCTAGCTATGTATTGGCGGGTAGTCTATAGGACTAAACTAGCTATGTATTGGCGGATAGTCTACAGGACTAATCTAGCTATGTATTGGAGGGTAGTCTACAGGACTAAACTAGCTATGTATTGGAGGGTACTCTATAGGACTAAACTAGCTATGTATTGGAGGGTAGTCTATAGGACTAATCTAGCTATGTATTGACGGGTAGTCTATAGGACTAATCTAGCTATGTATTGACGGGTAGTCTATAGGACTAATCTAGCTATGTATTGGAGGGTAGTCTACAGGACTAAACTAGCTATGTATTGGAGGGTAGTCTATAGGACTAAACTAGCTATGTATTGGAGGGTAGTCTATAGGACTAATCTAGCTATGTATTGGCGGATAGTCTACAGGACTAATCTAGCTATGTATTGGAGGGTAGTCTATAGGACTAAACTAGCTATGTATTGGAGGGTAGTCTATAGGACTAATCTAGCTATGTATTGGCGGGTAGTCTATAGGACTAAACTAGCTATGTATTGGAGGGTAGTCTATAGGACTAATCTAGCTATGTATTGGCGGGTAGTCTATAGGACTAATCTAGCTATGTATTGGAGGGTAGTCTATAGGACTAATCTAGCTATGTATTGGCGGATAGTCTACATGACTAATCTAGCTATGTATTGGCGGGTAGTCTATAGGACTAATCTAGCTATGTATTGGAGGGTAGTCTATAGGACTAATCTAGCTATGTATTGGCGGATAGTCTACATGACTAAACTAGCTATGTATTGGAGGGTAGTCTATAGGACTAATCTAGCTATGTATTGACGGGTAGTCTATAGGACTAATCTAGCTATGTATTGGCGGATAGTCTATAGGACTAATCTAGCTATGTATTGGAGGGTAGTCTATAGGACTAAACTAGCTATGTATTGGAGGGTAGTCTATAGGACTAATCTAGCTATGTATTGGAGGGTAGTCTATAGGACTAAACTAGCTATGTATTGGAGGGTAGTCTATAGGACTAATCTAGCTATGTATTGGAGGGTAGTCTGTAGGACTAATCTAGCTATGTATTGGAGGGTAGTCTATAGGACTAATCTAGCTATGTATTGGCGGATAGTCTACATGACTAATCTAGCTATGTATTGGCGGGTAGTCTATAGGACTAATCTAGCTATGTATTGGAGGGTAGTCTATAGGACTAATCTAGCTATGTATTGACGGGTAGTCTATAGGACTAAACTAGCTATGCATTGACGGGTAGTCTATAGGACTAAACTAGCTCTGTATTGGCGGGTAGTCGATAGGGGTTAAACTAGCTATGTATCGGACGGTAGTCGATAAGGTTACACTAGCTATGTATCGGACGGTAGCCGATAAGGTTACACAAGCTATGTATCAGAGGGTAGTCGATAAGATTACACTAGCTATGTATCGGCGGGTAGTCGGTACGACTAAACTAGCTATATATCGGCGGGTAGTCGATAGGGATTACAGTAGCTATGTATTGGCGGGTAGTCGATAGGACTAAACTAGCTATGTATCGGCGGGTAGTCTAAAGGGGTTAAACTAGCTATATATCGGCTGGTAGTCGATGGGGCTTAAACTAGCCATGCATCGGCGGGTAGTCTATAGGGCTTAAACTAGCTATGTATCGGCGGGTAGTCTATAGGGGTTAAACTAACTATGTATCGGCGGGTAGTCTATAGGGGTTAAACTAGCTATGTATCGCGGGTAGTCTATAGGGGTTAAACTAGCTATGTATTGGCGGATAGTCTAAAGGACTAATCTAGCTATGTATTGGCGGGTAGTCTATAGGACTAATCTAGCTATGTGTTGGAGGGTAGTCTATAGGACTAATCTAGCTATGTATTGACGGGTAGTCTATAGGACTAAACTAGCTATGTATTGGCGGGTGGTATGTAGGACTAATCTAGCTATGTATTGACGGGTAGTCTATAGGACTAATCAGGCTATGTATTGGAGGGTAGTCTATAGGACTAATCTAGCTATGTATTGCAGGGTAGTCTATAGGACTAATCTAGCTATGTATTGGCGGGTAGTCTATACGACTAAACTAGCTATGTATTGACGGGTAGTCTATAGGACTAAACTAGCTATGTATTGACGGGTAGTCTATACGACTAAACTAGCTATGTATTGACGGGTAGTCTATACGACTAAACTAGCTATGTATTGACGGGTAGTCTATACGACTAAACTAGCTATGTATTGACGGGTAGTCTATACGACTAAACTAGCTATGTATTGACGGGTAGTCTATAGGACTAAACTAGCTATGCATTGACGGGTAGTCTATAGGACTAAACTAGCTCTGTATTGGCGGGTAGTCGATAGGGGTTAAACTAGCTATGTATCGGACGGTAGTCGATAAGGTTACACTAGCTATGTATCGGACGGTAGCCGATAAGGTTACACAAGCTATGTATCAGAGGGTAGTCGATAAGGTTACACTAGCTATGTATCGGCGGGTAGTCGATACGACTAAACTAGCTATATATCGGCGGGTAGTCGATAGGGATTACAGTAGCTATGTATTTGCGGGTAGTCGATAGGACTAAACTAGCTATGTATCGGCGGGTAATCTATAGGGGTTAAACTGGCTATATATTGGCGAGTAGTCGAAAGGGGTTAAACTAGCTATGTATCGGCCGGTATTCGATAGAGGTTAAACTAGCTATGTATCGGTGGGTAGTCTATAGGGGTTAAACTGGCTATATATTGACGAGTAGTCTAAAGGGGTTAAACTAGCTATATATCGGCTGGTAGTCGATGGGGCTTAAACTAGCCATGCATCGGCGGGTAGTCTATAGGGCTTAAACTAGCTATGTATCGGCGGGTAGTCTATAGGGGTTAAACTATCTATGTATCGGCGGGTAGTCTATAGGATTTAAACTAGCTATGTATCGGCGGGTAGTCTAGGGGTTAAACTAGCTATGTATCGGCGGGTAGTCGACAGGGGTTAAACTAGCTATATATCGGCTGGTATTCAATAGGGGTTAAACTAGCTATGTATCGTCGGGTAGTCTGTAGGGGTTAAACTAGCTATATATCAGAGGGCACTCTATAGGGGTTAAACTAGCTGTGTATCGGCGGGTAGTCTATAGGGGTTAAACTAGCTATGTATCGGCGGGTAGTGTATAGGGGTTAAACTAGCTATGTATCGGAGGGTAGTCGATAGGGTTAAACTGACTATGTATCGGAGGGTAGTCTATACGGGTTAAACTAGCTATATATCGGAGGGTAGTCTGTAGGGGTTAAACTAGCTATATATCAGAGGGTAGTCTATAGGGGTTAAACTAGCTATGTATCGGCGGGTAGTCGATAGGGGTTAAACTAGCTATGTATCGGTGGGTAGTCGATAGGGGTTAAACTAGCTATGTATCGGCGAGTAGTCTATAGGGGTTAAACTAGCTATGTATCGGCGGGTAGTCTTTAGGGGTTAAACTAGCTATGTATCGGCGAGTAGTCGATAGGGGTTAAACTAGCTATATATCGGAGGGTAGTCTGTAGGGCTTAAACTAGCTATATATCGGAGGGTAGTCTATAGGGGTTAAACTAGCTATGTATCGGCGGGTAATCGATAGGGGTTAAACTAACTATGTATCGGCGGGTAGTCTATAGGGGTTAAACTAGCTATGTATCGGCGGGACTGTATAGGACTAAACTAGCTATGTATCGGCGGGTAGTCCTTAGGGGTTAAATTGGCTATGTGTCGGCGGGTAGTCTATAGGGATTAAACTAGCTATGTATCGGCGGGTAGTCTATAGGGGTTAAACTAGCTATATATCGGAGGGTAGTCTGTGGGCTTAAACTAGCTATATATCGGAGGGTAGTCTATAGGGGTTAAACTAGCTATGTATCGGCGTGTACTCTGTAGGACTAAACTAGCTATGTATCGGAGGGTAGTCGATAGGATTAAACTAGTTATATATCGGCGGGTTGTCTGTAGGGGTTAAACTAGCTATGTATCGGCGGGTAGTTTATAGTGGTTGAACTAGTTATGTATCGGCGGGTAGTCGATAGGGGTTAAACTAGCTATGTATCGGCGGGTACTCTGTAGGACTAAACTAGCTATGTATCGGAGGGTAGTCGATAGGATTAAACTAGTTATATATCGGCGGGTTGTCTATAGGGGTTAATCTAGCTATGTATCAGCGGGGGGTTTAAACTAGCTATGTATCGGCGGGTAGTCTGTAGGGTTTAAACTAGCTATATATCGGAGGGTAGTCTGTAGGGGCTAAACTACCTATATATCAGCTGTAGTCTATAGGGGTTGAACTAGCTATGTATCGGAGGGTAGTCGATAGGGTTAAACTAGCTATGTATCGGAGGGTAGTCGACAGGGGTTAAACTATCTATGTGTCGGCGGATAGTCGATAGGGTTAAACTAGCTATGTATCGGAGGGTAGTCAATTGGGGTTAAACTAGCTATGAATTGGCGGGTGGTCTATAGGGATTAAAGTAGTTATGTATTGCACACCACGCGATGCCCGCCCCTTCACGTTAAGTACCTGATGTTTAGGCAATGTAAACGCTTGTTTTCTTTATATTACTTACAACCTTTTGTTTAATGGTCAATGTTTGCAAATCCAATTCGATTCTTATCGTATGCAATCTTTGCCCAGTGGTACAGCGCTTACTTGATAGCTATGTATCGGACGGTAGTCGATAAGGTTACACTAGCTATGTATCGGACGGTAGTCGATAAGGTTACACTAGCTATGTATCGGACGGTAGTCGGTAAGGTTACACTAGCTATGTATCGGAGGGTAGTCGATAAGGGTTATACTACCTATGTATCGGACGGTAGTCGATAAGGTTACACTAGCTATGTATCTGACGGTAGTCGATAAGGTTACACCAGCTATGTTTCGGACGGTAGTCGATACGGGTTAAACTAGCTATGTATCGGAGGGTAGTCGATAAGGTTAGACTACCTATGTATCGGCGGGTAGTCGATACGACTAAACTAGCTATATATCGGCGGGTAGTCGATAAGGATTACAATAGTTATGTATTGGCGGGTAGTCGATAGGACTAAAGTAGCTATGTATCGGCGGGTAGTCTATAGGGGTTAAACTGGCTATATATTGGCGAGTAGTCTAAAGGGGTTAAACTAGCTATGTATCGGCCAGTATTCGATAGAGGTTAAACTAGCTATGTATCGGCGGGTAGTCTATAGGGGTTAAACTAGCTATATGTCGGTTGGTAGTCGATAGGGTTTAAACTAGCTATGTATCGGCGGGTAGTCTGTAGGGGTTAAACTAGCTATATGTCACAGGGCAGTCTACAGGGGTTAAACTAGCTATATATCGGCTGGTAGTCGATAGGGGTTAAACTAGCTATGTATCGGAGTGTAGTCTATAGGCGTTAAACTAGCTGTGTATCGGCGGGTAGTCTATAGGTGTTAAACTAGCTATGTATCGGCGGGTAGTCTATAGGGGTTAAACTAGCTATGTATCGGAGGGTAGTCGATAGGGTTAAACTAGCTATGTATTGGAGGGTAGTCTATAGGGGTTAAACTAGCTATGTATCGGCGGGTAGTCTAAAGGGTTAAACTAGCTATATATCGGAGGATAGTCTGTAAGGGTTAAACTAGCTATATATCAGAGGGTAGTCTATAGGGGTTAAACTAGCTATGTATCGGCGCGTAGTCAATAGGGGTTAAACTAGCTATGTATCGGCGGGTAATCGATAGGGGTTAAACTAGCTATGTATCGGCGGGTAGTATATAGGGGTTAAACTAGCTATGTATCGGCGGGTAGTCTTTAGGGGTTAAATTGGCTGTGTATCGGCGGGTAGTCTATAGGGGTTAAACTAGTTATGTATCGGCGGGTAGTCGATAAGGGTCAAACTAGCTATGTATCGGCGGGTAGTCTATAGGGGTTAAACTAGCTATATATCGGAGGGTAGTCGATAGGAGTTAAACTAGCTATGTATCGGCGAGTAATCTATAGGGGTTAAACTAGCTATGTATCGGCGGGTACTGTATAGGACTAAACTAGCTATGTATCGGCGAGTAGTCTATAGGGGTTAAATTGGCTGTGTATCGGCGGGTAGTCTATAGGGGCTAAACTAGCTATGTATCGGCGGGTAGTCAATAGGGGTTAAACTAGCTATATATCGGAGGGTAGTCTGTAGGGCTTAAACTAGCTATATATCGGAGGGTAGTCTATAGGGGTTAAACTAGCTATGTATTGGCGGGTAGTTTATAGGGGTTAAACTAGTTATGTATCGGCGGGTAGTCGATAGGGGTTAAACTAGCTATGTATCGGCGGGTAGTCTATAGGGGCTAAACTAGCTATATATCGGAGGGTAGTCGATAGGAGTTAAACTAGCTATGTGTCGGAGGGTAGTCGATAGGGGTTAAACTAGCTATGTATCGGCGGGTAGTCTATAGGGGCTAAACTAGCTATATATCGGAGGGTAGTCGATAAGGGTTATACTACCTATGTATCGGACGGTAGTCGATAAGGTTACACTAGCTATGTATCTGACGGTAGTCGATAAGGTTACACCAGCTATGTTTCGGACGGTAGTCGATACGGGTTAAACTAGCTATGTATCGGAGGGTAGTCGATAAGGTTAGACTACCTATGTATCGGCGGGTAGTCGATACGACTAAACTAGCTATGTATCGGCGGGTAGTCGATAAGGATTACAATTGTTATGTATTGGCGGGTAGTCGATAGGACTAAAGTAGCTATGTATCGGCGGGTAGTCTATAGGGGTTAAACTGGCTATATATTGGCGAGTAGTCTAAAGGGGTTAAACTAGCTATGTATCGGCCAGTATTCGATAGAGGTTAAACTAGCTATGTATCGGCGGGTAGTCTATAGGGGTTAAACTAGCTATATGTCGGTTGGTAGTCGATAGGTGTTAAACTAGCTATGTATCGGCGGGTAGTCTGTAGGGGTTAAACTAGCTATATGTCAGAGGGCAGTCTACAGGGGTTAAACTAGCTATATATCGGCTGGTAGTCGATAGGGGTTAAACTAGCTATGTATCGGAGGGTAGTCTATAGGCGTTAAACTAGCTGTGTATCGGCGGGTAGTCTATAGGGGTTAAACTAGCTATGTATCGGCGGGTAGTCTATAGGGGCTAAACTAGCTATATATCGGAGGGTAGTCGATATGAGTTAAACTAGCTATGTGTCGGAGGGTAGTCAATAGGGGATAAACTAGCTATGTATCGGCGGGTAGTCTATAGGGGTTAAGCTAGCTATGTATCGGCGGGTAGTCTATAGGGGTTAAACTAGCTATATATCGGAGGGTAGTGTGTAGGGCTTAAACTAGCTATATATCGGAGGGTAGTCTATAGGGGTTAAACTAGCTATGTATCGGCGGGTAGTTTATAGGTGTTAAACTAGATATGTATCGGCGGGTAGTCGATAGGGGTTAAACTAGCTATGTATCGGCGGGTACTCTGTAGGACTAAACTAGCTATGTATCGGGGGGTAGTTGATAGGATTAAACTAGCTATATATCGGCGGGTTGTCTGTAGGGGTTAAACTAGCTATGAATCGGAGTGTAGTCTATAGGGGTTAATCTAGCTATGTATCAGCGGGGGGTTTAAACTAGCTATGTATCGGCGGGTAGTCTATAGGGTTTAAACTAGCTATATATCGGAGGGTAGTCTGTAGGGGCTAAACTACCTATATATCAGCGGGTAGTCTATAGGGGTTGAACTAGCTATGTATCGGAGGGTAGTCGATAGGGTTAAACTAGCTATGTATCGGAGGGTAGTCAACAGGGGTTAAACTAGCTATGTATCGGCGGGTAGTCGATAGGGTTAAACTAGCTATGTATCGGAGGGTAGTCGATAGGGTTAAACTAGCTATGTATCGGAGGGTAGTTAATTGGGGTTAAACTAGCTATGAATTGGCGGGTAGTCTATAGGGATTAAAGTAGTTATGTATTGCACACCACGCGATGCCCGCCCCTTCACGTTAAGTACCTGATGTTTAGGCAGGGTTAGGGTTAGGGTTAGGGTTACTTGACCCTTACTTGATGAGCGATCGGTCTACGATCGATCCCCGTCGGTGGGCCCAATGGGCTATTTCTCGCTCTAGCCGGTGCACCATGACTGGTATATCAAAGGCCGTAGTATGTGCTATCATGTCTGTGGGATGGTGCATATAAAATATCCGTTATTAACGGTTAAAACAATTGTTGCGGGTTTCCTGTCTAGGACTTTACATAAAAAATTAAGACGTTTGACATACAATAAGAAATAAATGTGCTATAGTGGTGTCGTTAAACAAACAAAATATAATAATTAAATTGAGAGCAATTACAAAAACGTTGTAGACAAAATATAAAATCACCATCAAACTAATATTGCCTCTTATTTGACCCAGTGCAATAACGGCAGCCAGTCTATTTTAAAGCTTGCCCAGTGTGTAGACGGCAGCAAAACGAGTGAAGCGTCTTATCAACGGGAGCTCATCAAGTCCACGGAAGTCGTACACGTGTGGAAGGTGGAACTAACAGCTTGATCCGCTGATTAAATAAACTGATTTGATGCTTCTTAAATGACTTTGTATCCCGTCATTAAAGAAACACACTGTGCGGAGCCAGTTTGTTAGTGTTCATCTCATCGCTTCATTACGCTTGTTTTTCCCGACAAATTGCATTTGGAATTGCTTTGTCTTTCACGCACTGACTACGAGTGGAGATCACAAAGAACTATATCGCCGATTGAATTTTCGCAAATAAATAATTACAGTTTCCTGTTACTGGGTAATACTTTCGAATGAAAGAGCCCACGGGCTAAACTGCTTCCTTTGACAGAACGCCCAGCGGCTGGCTTCGTCGTGCGAAATAAACCGCACGTTATTGGAGGGAGGAATTTACGTTACAGTCAAAGGAGATTAAAATAGATTTAAGTTACAGATATTGACTCCAGGATAGGTTTTCGTCCAAGTAAATAGTTTTCAGATCCATTGATTCTGAATTATTTGTGATAAAAATAGCTTTAAAATAGAATTCAACGTTACCACGCTTGGTAGTTGTCGACAGTTATTTATAAAATGATTATATAAGGCAAGAATGTTTATCAAACATAAAATGAATCACATTTGGTATATATATGAGCGAGAGAGAGAGAGAGAGAGAGAGAGAGAGAGAGAGAGAGAGAGAGAGAGAGAGAGAGAGAGAGAGAGAGAGAGAGAGAGAGAGCAAATGTGATTCATTTTATGTTTGATATATATATATCTTGCATTTTCAGTGCAATCAGAGTATGTGATATTTTTCAGATCACACACTTTAAGAATTTGATAACTTTGCAAATCAGATGTAAATTAGTCGAGGTCTCGGCACTATGTTTATTGACATTTAAGCGCACGTATTTGGGTGACACTCCATGATTGACGTATGCATTCATAGTCATCAAATAAAAACATTCCAATGCCAGTTTGACGCTGAAAGCTGTCCAGCGTTCAGAAAACAAAAAAAAACGTTAGGCATAACTTTAGTTTGATGTAAGGACATCCAAAATGACGTCATTCGAGTTTGGCGTCATTTCCATTCAAAAATACACCGCCCCACATATTCTTACGTCATTTGAATATCTAGTAATGGCGGACTGGAATTAAAGTTGCGTGTACAGTTTACAAAAACACGTTGTATTAAGCTTGAGCTAATACAAATTAAAATGTGTGAGTGTAACGTCATTAAATGGTGCTTGGGGGTCCATACAATAAAAGAAAACAAGTGATAGTATTAAATCTAATACAGACTATGAGTCTGATACCGAGATGTCGCGTGTTGTATCTGCAAAACATTTCAGGCTTATTCAGATCACCTGTTCACACAATTAATAAAGCGTGCATATCCAGACGCATGCTTCATCCACAAAAAAAAGAAAAAAAGAAACGAAACAATGACCCTGTTGTTAAACTAAACTATGAATATGCCCTGCTGCTGTGTGTTTGGGATGATATTCCCGTCTCTCTCAATTCCAATGACCTGACAGTTCTGATGCAGGTACTTTGGAAGTATTTGTTAAAACGTTCGGGGGGAGGGAACTGTACTCCCCTATTTGAGGACGAAAATATACGTTTTTATGTATTAATATATGTATATATGTGTATATATGTATATATATATATATATATTTATATATATATATATATATATATATATATATATACATGTAGCAGAGTCATTTTATTGTACATAAGATATTTTAACATTCGTTTAAGTAAATGTCAGCAGTTAGCTTGGTTGCAATACCAAGCTGTGCACCTATTCACCTGAACACAGAAATGCTCACTGCTAACATTCTTTCCTTTGTTAGATCTTTTCTGTAGCTTGGGTGTTGATTAACATCCAAGGTAAAATCTTTAGAAGTGTTAGGATCTGGGCACTTTCAACTCCGATATTCAAACGAGACAGTTGTCAGCATTTTGTGGTTTGCAAGAATTAAGATTTAATAAGGTTAGTAAATGTTTTATAGTGTTCAACTAAATACTATCATAATATTAAATAGTTTATATTGTGAAAGTTAGTTGTTTTAATATATAAATCCAAATAGACTTTATGTGATATTATTAAATGAAATAATTGTTAAGTAAATGAAACATTTAAAGACGCGTGCACTTTTTTGCATGCATGCATGCGTGCGTGTGTTCAAAAGTATATAAAAAGTTATATATTATGGTGAGTAAGTGAAGTGGGTAGTGTGTTTGTTTTATAAATTATTATGTATATAATACTTATATTTATTCTATATCGTATAGATAATATTATTAACCCTTATCCTGCCGTCATCACAATGACGTCACTTTGCATTGTTTTCATTTAAAAATCGTTTTCTAAATTAATTGTTGACATTTTTGTCAAAAACAAAGTAAGAAAATGTCAATAAATAGTCTTAGAATGACATATCCAAATATTTACTAAATTGCTGTTGTACATCTTATGGGTTTTTTTAAACAAAAATGACCCGTCAAATGGCGCGTGCTATTGTTTGTTATTGTTTCTTGTTTTTTTGGTAGCGGTTTCTTTTATCTCTACAAAGTTGTCATAATATACTATTATATATGAACTACATTATGACAGTTGCATTAAATTAGAAAAAGTATCACTTTTAATGCCTAAAAAAGGTACAAACACAAACAAATAATTGTAATCCGACGGCATAAACAGTCGTCGAAAAGCGCCATTTCCCTGTTTCTATTTATAAACAACAGGTCATGTGACAGCACATTTCCCGCCATACAATTTGACAGAAGTAGTACACATTGCTTGCATGTGCGGCTAACTGTTTTCATTCATAATTACAACGTGGTTACTTATACTACAGCAGACGATATTCTAACTAGCTATGTTTACTTGAACAGCTACGTCGACTATATGATCGAATACGCACATGTGCTCGGTGTTCGTCGTTGTTTTGTTGTGTGTTGTTTTTCTGCCAGTTTTTCCTTTTCAACATTCACATTAGTATTAATCACTACTGAGTGGATATATATTTGTTCTCATTTTTAAAAAAATGAATTACAAACGATAGGTTACGAATATCTGCTGAAGTAGTCTGCAGAATACCGTGACCTACATTATTTTCAATAACCAATCACAAAACATTCTCGTTGCGTTTCACACATAATTATGTGGCGCCACCGGGTTTTTTTATTTTATTACTGTACCAGTCGCGGATCCAAGTGCATGGCTTTTTATGAATAAGCGTATATAAGCAGTGAATGTTTTGTAATAATGTTGTATGGTGGATGACAATCTTTTAAAAATCAGGCATGTGTGCAGGGATTTTAGGTAGGGGTGTCTGGAGAGCGAAGTTTATAGGGGATTTCTGTAATGCTCCGCCGGAATATGTATTGAATTTTTTTTTTTAATCTGCTCGAGCAGGGACCGGAAGCGGGGGCGGGGGGGGGTTAACCCATTCCCTGCACACATATCTGCAAATGTTATAAAGATAAATTAATCATCATGAGGTAAACTGTAGTTGTGTTGCACTGTTGGATCTATTGTATTTTGATAAATGTATTAGTACCAAAATCTAAAATTTGGGCGAATACGACAGAGACATTCGGGCAAATTGAGCTGGCCTGAAACCTTTTCATCATGTACTAGTAGTTCCAACATTTCTCCCACAATACTAGTTGTAATTAAATCCATGTAAAATTGTGTAGTGCTTCGTTTGAAACCCTATATTATATATAGCTGATTGGCAGTAACGCTAAAACTAATAAATGTTGTTTTTTAGTTGGTGGTATTTTCGTTTAATTCGGGCACAAATTAGCCTGCCTGTCACGGGGATTCTATAATACCCGTAACTGAATAAACACGATTATCCAAATATCTCTCCTAACTGTATATCTATTAGATCTCTCTGTAACAGGCTGTTATATACCCGCTTTGGCTCGTCTAGGTATGATCAGAGATAAGATCTTATATAAAGTATATATTATTATAGCACTTTTAGTTCACTAGAAAACACAACAAAAACACAATACACTTTGGAATCTGTATTAACCTACGCTGACAAATGTACTGCCGCAGTAGTTAATTAATAACAATAATAATAACAACCCAGGAACTGATTAGCTATGTATTAAACGGAGGGTAGTTAATTGGGGTTTAAAAACTAGCTATGATTGGCGGGTAGTCTATAGGGATTAAAGTTAGTTATGTATTGCACACCACGCGATGCCCGCCCCTTCACGTTAAGTACCTGATGTTTAGGCAGGGTTAGGGTTAGGGTTAGGGTTACTTGACCCTTACTTGATGAGCGCGATCGGTACGATCGATCCCCGTCGGTGGGCCCAATGGGCTATTTCTCGCTCTAGCCGGTGCACCATGACTGGTATATCAAAGGCCGTAGTATGTGCTATCATGTCTGTGGGATGGTGCATATAAAATATCCGTTATTAACGGTTAAAACAATTGTTGCGGGTTCCTGTCTAGGACTTTACATAAAAAAATTAAGACGTTTGACATACAATAAGAAATAAATGTGCTATAGTGGTGTCGTTAAACAAACAAAATATAATAATAAATTGAGAGCAATTACAAAAACGTTGTAGACAAAATATAAAATCACCATCAAACTAATATTGCCTCTTATTTGACCCAGTGCAATAACGGCAGCCAGTCTATTTTAAAGCTTGCCCAGTGTGTAGACGGCAGCAAAACGAGTGAAGCGTCTTATCAACGGGAGCTCATCAAGTCCACGGAAGTCGTACACGTGTGGAAGGTGGAACTAACAGCTTGATCCGCTGATTAAATAAACTGATTTGATGCTTCTTAAATGACTTTGTATCCCGTCATTAAAGAAACACACTGTGCGGAGCCAGTTTGTTAGTGTTCATCTCATCGCTTCATTACGCTTGTTTTTCCCGACAAATTGCATTTGGAATTGCTTTGTCTTTCACGCACTGACTACGAGTGGAGATCACAAAGAACTATATCGCCGATTGAATTTTCGCAAATAAATAATTACAGTTTCCTGTTACTGGGTAATACTTTCGAATGAAAGAGCCCACGGGCTAAACTGCTTCCTTTGACAGAACGCCCAGCGGCTGGCTTCGTCGTGCGAAATAAACCGCACGTTATTGGAGGGAGGAATTTACGTTACAGTCAAAGGAGATTAAAATAGATTTAAGTTACAGATATTGACTCCAGGATAGGTTTTCGTCCAAGTAAATAGTTTTCAGATCCATTGATTCTGAATTATTTGTGATAAAAATAGCTTTAAAATAGAATTCAACGTTACCACGCTTGGTAGTTGTCGACAGTTATTTATAAAATGATTATATAAGGCAAGAATGTTTATCAAACATAAAATGAATCACATTTGGTATATATATGAGCGAGAGAGAGAGAGAGAGAGAGAGAGAGAGAGAGAGAGAGAGAGAGAGAGAGAGAGAGAGAGAGAGAGAGAGAGAGAGAGAGAGCAAATGTGATTCATTTTATGTTTGATATATATATATCTTGCATTTTCAGTGCAATCAGAGTATGTGATATTTTTCAGATCACACACTTTAAGAATTTGATAACTTTGCAAATCAGATGTAAATTAGTCGAGGTCTCGGCACTATGTTTATTGACATTTAAGCGCACGTATTTGGGTGACACTCCATGATTGACGTATGCATTCATAGTCATCAAATAAAAACATTCCAATGCCAGTTTGACGCTGAAAGCTGTCCAGCGTTCAGAAAACAAAAAAACGTTAGGCATAACTTTAGTTTGATGTAAGGACATCCAAAATGACGTCATTCGAGTTTGGCGTCATTTCCATTCAAAAATACACCGCCCCACATATTCTTACGTCATTTGAATATCTAGTAATGGCGGACTGGAATTAAAGTTGCGTGTACAGTTTACAAAAACACGTTGTATTAAGCTTGAGCTAATACAAATTAAAATGTGTGAGTGTAACGTCATTAAATGGTGCTTGGGGGTCCATACAATAAAAGAAAACAAGTGATAGTATTAAATCTAATACAGACTATGAGTCTGATACCGAGATGTCGCGTGTTGTATCTGCAAAACATTTCAGGCTTATTCAGATCACCTGTTCACACAATTAATAAAGCGTGCATATCCAGACGCATGCTTCATCCACAAAAAAAGAAAAAAAGAAACGAAACAATGACCCTGTTGTTAAACTAAACTATGAATATGCCCTGCTGCTGTGTGTTTGGGATGATATTCCCGTCTCTCTCAATTCCAATGACCTGACAGTTCTGATGCAGGTACTTTGGAAGTATTTGTTAAAACGTTCGGGGGGAGGGAACTGTACTCCCCTATTTGAGGACGAAAATATACGTTTTATGTATTAATATATGTATATATGTGTATATATGTATATATATATATATATATATATATATATATATATATATATATATATATACATACATGTAGCAGAGTCATTTTATTGTACATAAGATATTTTAACATTCGTTTAAGTAAATGTCAGCAGTTAGCTTGGTTGCAATACCAAGCTGTGCACCTATTCACCTGAACACAGAAATGCTCACTGCTAACATTCTTTCCTTTGTTAGATCTTTTCTGTAGCTTGGGTGTTGATTAACATCCAAGGTAAAATCTTTAGAAGTGTTAGGATCTGGGCACTTTCAACTCCGATATTCAAACGAGACAGTTGTCAGCATTTTGTGGTTTGCAAGAATTAAGATTTAATAAGGTTAGTAAATGTTTTATAGTGTTCAACTAAATACTATCATAATATTAAATAGTTTATATTGTGAAAGTTAGTTGTTTTAATATATAAATCCAAATAGACTTTATGTGATATTATTAAATGAAATAATTGTTAAGTAAATGAAACATTTAAAGACGCGTGCACTTTTTTGCATGCATGCATGCGTGCGTGTGTTCAAAAGTATATAAAAAAGTTATATATTATGGTGAGTAAGTGAAGTGGGTAGTGTGTTTGTTTTATAAATTATTATGTATATAATACTTATATTTATTCTATATCGTATAGATAATATTTATTAACCCTTATCCTGCCGTCATCACAATGACGTCACTTTGCATTGTTTTCATTTAAAAATCGTTTTCTAAATTAATTGTTGACATTTTTGTCAAAAACAAAGTAAGAAAATGTCAATAAATAGTCTTAGAATGACATATCCAAATATTTACTAAATTGCTGTTGTACATCTTATGGGTTTTTTTAAACAAAAATGACCCGTCAAATGGCGCGTGCTATTGTTTGTTATTGTTTCTTGTTTTTTTGGTAGCGGTTTCTTTTATCTCTACAAAGTTGTCATAATATACTATTATATATGAACTACATTATGACAGTTGCATTAAATTAGAAAAAGTATCACTTTTAATGCCTAAAAAAGGTACAAACACAAACAAATAATTGTAATCCGACGGCATAAACAGTCGTCGAAAAGCGCCATTTCCCTGTTTCTATTTATAAACAACAGGTCATGTGACAGCACATTTCCCGCCATACAATTTGACAGAAGTAGTACACATTGCTTGCATGTGCGGCTAACTGTTTTTCATTCATAATTACAACGTGGTTACTTATACTACAGCAGACGATATTCTAACTAGCTATGTTTACTTGAACAGCTACGTCGACTATATGATCGAATACGCACATGTGCTCGGTGTTCGTCGTTGTTTTGTTGTGTGTTGTTTTTCTGCCAGTTTTTCCTTTTCAACATTCACATTAGTATTAATCACTACTGAGTGGATATATATTTGTTCTCATTTTTAAAAAAATGAATTACAAACGATAGGTTACGAATATCTGCTGAAGTAGTCTGCAGAATACCGTGACCTACATTATTTTCAATAACCAATCACAAAACATTCTCGTTGCGTTTCACACATAATTATGTGGCGCCACCGGGTTTTTTTATTTTATTACTGTACCAGTCGCGGATCCAAGTGCATGGCTTTTTATGAATAAGCGTATATAAGCAGTGAATGTTTTGTAATAATGTTGTATGGTGGATGACAATCTTTTAAAAATCAGGCATGTGTGCAGGGATTTTAGGTAGGGGTGTCTGGAGAGCGAAGTTTATAGGGGATTTCTGTAATGCTCCGCCGGAATATGTATTGAATTTTTTTTTTTAATCTGCTCGAGCAGGGACCGGAAGCGGGGCGGGGGGGGGGGGGGGGGCGGGGGTATGTTAACCCATTCCCTGCACACATATCTGCAAATGTTATAAAGATAAATTAATCATCATGAGGTAAACTGTAGTTGTGTTGCACTGTTGGATCTATTGTATTTTGATAAATGTATTAGTACCAAAATCTAAAATTTGGGCGAATACGACAGAGACATTCGGGCAAATTGAGCTGGCCTGAAACCTTTTCATCATGTACTAGTAGTTCCAACATTTCTCCCACAATACTAGTTGTAATTAAATCCATGTAAAATTGTGTAGTGCTTCGTTTGAAACCCTATATTATATATAGCTGATTGGCAGTAACGCTAAAACTAATAAATGTTGTTTTTTAGTTGGTGGTATTTTCGTTTAATTCGGGCACAAATTAGCCTGCCTGTCACGGGGATTCTATAATACCCGTAACTGAATAAAACACGATTATCCAAATATCTCTCCTAACTGTATATCTATTAGATCTCTCTGTAACAGGCTGTTATATACCCGCTTTGGCTCGTCTAGGTATGATCAGAGATAAGATCTTATATAAAGTATATATTATTATAGCACGTTTAGTTCACTAGAAAACACAACAAAAACACAATACACTTTGGAATCTGTATTAACCTACGCTGACAAATGTACTGCCGCAGTAGTTAATTAATAACAATAATAATAACAACCCAGGAACTGATCACTTAATTAGTTAAATCTCTAGGTGTCTAGTTTACACAATATGCTAATCACTTCACCGTGACACAACACCCACACGTGTGATAATTGAGAAACGCTAACACACACACGTGCAATAATGGAGAAACGCTTCCAGGGGAACTTAATTAATAAAGGAATTACAACACTATTCCTAACTGGTTAATTTTTAATTAACCCTTACTACTCGTTCAGTAACCTTGTAACACAGAATTAATACTGGTACCTATCACAATAAAGACAATAACCTACAGTTTACCTAGGTCCTCTAGGATGACTGGCTAAGCTTTATATTACCAAATACTCGTATAATGTTAGAACAAAAAGTCTACGATTTACTTCGTCAGATGACCGAAGACACTGTCTAAAGAATATTGGTATAATACAGTATTAAAATATTTAAAGTCACATCAATCACATCAAGGTTATACACAGAGCAGAAATATATATTTACCAAAGTCCCGTCTGAACTAATATAGATCGTTCAGTGGACGACGACCGTGCCCCTGGATACCTCCAAAATGTTTCTCCTCGATATCTCTAAAACTCTAGCTATTTATTATAAAATCGAATATCGCCTGGGGGTACATCGCGGCACCGAATCTTATCATGTGAGTTTCCACCACAACCACGCCGGCATATTTTTCTCTGATCGTCCGACTGGCTGTCGCCATATCGCGAGCAATCCCCTGGCCATAAACAGCACTACCGGAGATATTACGTAACTACTAGCCACATGGCCTCCGCACCTGGCTGGATGTGTGTATTAGACGACCGTCGCGCAAAGGTATTACGTAACAAGTTGCCCATCTGGGCTTAAGTGCAATTTGGAACTGCACACGGTCCGCTAAAACAATTA
>NC_054699.1:47315684-47317128 GCF_016097555.1 Gigantopelta aegis | reverse complement strand
TCTCTCGCTCTCGCTCTCTCTCTGGGAGGACCATAGTACAATGTGACATGTTGTATGTCACCTGCGACAGGTGTAATTTTGCGACATTGTTTGCAATCTGTGACGCCAGGCGGCCACGTTACAGGGGGAATGAAAGCTGTGAATCAATTAACTGTATCCAGTTTCAGACTCAGGGGCGTTGCATGATCTGGACCTGAGGGGTTCGAATATGAACCAAGTGAACCTTTTTTCTATTTTGTTTTGCACCACCAGAAACTCCATATGTATAAACCTGTGTGATAATAATTGTGCTCCCACACATATCATGCAGTTGTATGGACACAAAAATGTTGCATCGGTCAACGCATATGCCAGAATATCAGATGAACACAAGGAAATGAGCAAAATGCTTGTTCGCAAATCGAAATCTCCTACACGCCAGCCCATTACCACGCCTGAGCAAAACGCACAATCAAATGTTTGGTTCCACTACATCACCCAACTGTGATATATTTGGTACATTATTTGCAGGACCAATATATGGTGGCATTTTTAACATCAGTGTCAACACCGGGCGTCAATCGAATGAGCCCCTCCATCCACCATATTCAAAGCGTCGTCGCATCATAATATCAAATGAATCAGAAACTTCTGATGAAAATTAATATCATTTTTTATTTTAAATCCATGTTCAGAGTTCTGATTTAATTTATTAACACAACTTATTGTATCCGCCATTTGAAGCAAGGAAGGCGGATTTTTTCCTGTTGCGGATCAGAGTTCTGGTTTCTCTGTAAGATAGATCTGAAAGGGGCTGATCTGTTTTGCTTCCCTCATTTTCCCCAGCAGATCGGCGATTTCATTGCCCGCTATACCTGTATCTGCAGGGATCCACTGCAGAACAATCTTTGTTGATTTGGCCAGTTCATTGATGTTGTCCACTAGTCTCTTCAGTGAGTCGTCGGGTTTTTCCGAGGTTAGGGCCTGCAGTACTGAAAGGGAGTCTGAGAAGAAGACTGCTTTCTTGGGTTTTCTTTCCCACCGTTTCAGAGTCCCCGTGGCGTTGTAGAGTGCCAGGAGGTCATCTTTATAGTTAGAGCACAAACTTCCACCTGGTTTTGACAGAGAAACGGGAGGTAATCCTGGTTTCTTGATGTCGACGCCACATTCTCCATTTCGTGTGGCATTTTCTGCACATTCAAAAAGCCTACGGCTGAAGTAAGCCATATAAATAAAATAAACAACATAATTATAATAATTGCTATCATGCCACTGGAACATTAAGCATTTTAATTCAACCAACTCGTGTTGTAGGCATATAAGAACATAATACACATAGTACACATATAGCTTTCCAAAAACTAGGAACATCCTCCCGTCTCCCACCAATATTTAACTACAGGGCATAAACATATACCTCTTTAGAATACAAACTGAAACATTGTTGGGGGGGGGGGGGGTGCCC
>NC_054699.1:47285684-47310684 GCF_016097555.1 Gigantopelta aegis | reverse complement strand
CAACTTGTCAGGTCTCAACATTTGATGAGTACTGTGAGAAGATTTTCATCACATGGATCACAAATCAAATGGACAATACTGACAGGATCGACATTGTGTCGGACAAATACAAGTCTGACAGCCTGAAGGAATCAACTAGAGAAAAGAGAGGAAAAGGAACAAGAACCAAAGTTCGAGGTCAATCCAAACTGCCTTCAAAGTTTAAAGATTTCTTGCGAGACCCAAAGAACAAAGAAGAGCTCTTCAATCTCCTGACTGAGAAGACAGCTCTTCACAAGTTTCCACCAGGAAAAGAGGTCTACATCACCAAGGGAGAATCAGTTCTCTCAATTGACTCCAAGCACCCCATGGGACCCTGTACTCATGAAGAGACAGACTCGAGGATGTGCATCCACATCAGTGACACTCTTGAGAAAGGTGCCAAGATGATCCTTGTATGAACAGTTGACACAGATGTCATCGTCATACTCGTTGGAATATTCTTCACTCTTAAATCAAGTCGCCCCGAAATTGAACTGTGGGTAGCATTTGGTTCTGGAAAATGGTTTCAATACTATTCCATCAACAACATCTGCAAGAAACTCGGATATTTGAAGAGTCGAGCCTTACCTGTATTCCACTCACTAACAGGATCTGATACTACGTCACAATTCTTTGGAAAGGGGAAGAAAAAAGCCTGGGAAGCCTGGGAGTCATATCCAAGTGTCATCGAGTCATTCTGCTATATGGCTGACAATCCGTTTCAGATCATTGAACTGGAAATGACAACATTTGCTTCACTGGAACGATTCACGTGCATTCTGTATGATAAGACCACCAACCAGAGCAGCGTAAATGACTTAAGACAAGAGCTCTTCTCACAATCAACACATGCAATGGAGAGTCTACCTCCAACCCAGGCTGCATTACTGCAACATGTTAACAGGGCACAGTATCAAGCACGCATATGGACCAGTTGTCTTCAGTCAGAACCAAATCAGCCTAGTCCCCAGGGTTATGGCTGGACAAAGCATGATGATTCTTGGATGCCAGTTTGGACCCTCTTGCCAGAAGCAGCAAAGGCCTGCAGAGAATTTGTCAAATGCAGTTGCAAAGCTCAACCTTGGTGTCACAAACATTGCAAATGCACATTGGCAGGGCTGAAGTGTACTACAATGTGCAAATGTGGTGGGTCATGTGGAACATAAGTACATTTATAACTAAATTTATGTAAAATCTAAATGTGAAAAACTGACTGGCATCTGATGCTACTGAGAATTTTGTAGTCATCACCGATGACACCCATCATTGACTGATAATGACAACATGAGAGATTGTTTTTTGCAAGTACATACCCGGTATATGCATGTAAGTTGTGGTCATTTTCAGAATAGTGTTTTAATTTTGTTCACGGGCATCATTTTCAATTTCATCTTTGATGACCTTGCATGATAAAATGACTATGTCATGATCTTGACCTACATTACCAAGGTCACCTCGAGTATATTTTATACTAGGCTGAGAATGTAATACATAAATATCCATGATCCTGTGAGTTGACAAAAATAACTAATTTAGATTTTCATGTTTTATCATTATGACTTTGACCTTGACCTTGAAAATAATGTCATGACAACACAATTCAAAATATATCTTCTACATTGCTATATCCTTTATCTGGACACCTTTGATGAAGAATGAGGTACTTAAATCTAGCCAAACTAGAAAATCACAGTGTTATTATGAAATGTGACCTTGACATAGAGTCTGAAGGTCATCCGTACCCCCGATTTCGTGGCACCCCTTCTAAATCCAATATGCACTCCCTAAGGATTATGTATGCCAAATTTGGTGCTTTCTTCAAGTCAGTATCGATTTTTTGATTAAGCAACCCCACTATACATGACGTTTCCGTTTTAAGAATGCTGGAAAAAATCCAATGCAAAATTCCTATTGATTTTTTTTTTTCGAACATTACTGAAGCACCTGAATGTGTTTGAAGAAAATCCTGTGATTAAAAAATTGTACCTTTTACGAAAAATGGATTTCAAGTGAAATTACGGTAAGATATGCTATATTTATTGTGTACAAAGCCAAAACAAGGGCACGAAAAGTGACTGTCGTCGACCTTAAAGTAATAACTTTAGTTTTCCCGTGAACTCAGCTGCTTTTGCAAGCTACACGTTTTTAACTGCAAAAACACTTGTTATTCTCTTATTGGTTGGATTTTTGGTCAACAAATTGTTATTGTCAGTTGTGATTTGTGAATTCATCATTATTTATAGCATAACCAGTGGCGTAACGGGAACATTTGTTTCTTGGGGGCGTTTTGTTAAAATATGGAATTATGCATTAGTTTTACCCATTTTTCACCCAATATGAAAATAAACATATATTTATGCATGTACCTTACAGCTTTCTTTAAATTAAAAAAAGAAACCCGATGGAAATTTATGGGGAAGTACGTCTACATTACTCCCCTGAAAATGTCACTGAGAAGTACAACGAACTATTTCTCAATGCGGCGGTACGTAGTCGTGCACCGGCTAGTTATGCAAATCAACATCTGGTCTTGAAATGCAAAATTGATTGATTGATTTATTTATTTTTCATAATTTTCGTTTTCGCTAGATATCATTTTTAGGAAACTCGTGAACTTCCCAAACGTATCTGACCTCACTTTCGTTCGGTCAGATACGTTTGGGAAGTTCACTCGTTTCGTAAAAATGATATCTAGCGAAAACTCGTATAGTTTTCTATATAAACGCGTACACCAACAAAAAACAAATTTAGTAAAGCAGGTTTTGTTGCATAGCTACGTACTCCAGACATTTCTACTTTCTGTTTCACGATACTGCCACGTGATTTAAAGCGAAGGACATTGACCTTGGTAGAGTCAGATTTCTAGTACATGTAATCAGTTGACGGACACCTGAAATAACCTACACCGATTTAATTTCAACTCAGTAATTCGAATGTACCGAGTGTAAAGCATGTATATTTTAAAATTAAATTTACATTAGGTTGATTTTGTAGGGGTTTTTTTTATTATAATTTTTTTTTTTTTTTTATGGGTTATGATTCGAGTTAGTAGTATAATAAATACACCGATAATCAGTTAATCCTGTTTGTAAAAAACTATATTTATAAAAATTGTAGTAAGATATATTTGGGTAGAAAACAATAGATATTGACATTTTCTCTGTTATGACATTATTATTAGATACGCTTTTAAACAACTCGTGAGATAAATGGTATCTAACGCCCATTCATGTATTATTCTCTATTTATATGTTTAACCGGCCTCGGTGGCATCATGGTTAGGACATCGGTCTACAGGCTGGTAGGTACTGGGTTCGGATCCCAGTCGAGGCATGGGATTTTTAATCCAGATACCGACTCCAAAACCTGAGTGAGTGCTCCGCAAGGCTCAATGGGTAGGTGTAAACCACTTGCACCGACCAGTGATCCATAACTGGTTCAACAAAGGCCATGGTTTGTGCTATCCTGCCTGTGGGAAACGCAAATAAAAGATCCCTTGCTGCCTGTCGTAAAAAGAATAGCCTATGTGGCGACAGCGGGTTTCCTCTAAAAAAAAACAGTGTCAGAATAGCCATATGTTTGACGTCCAATAGCCGATGATAAGATAAAAAGAAATCAATTTGCTCTATTGGCGTCGTTAAATAAAACAAATTTTACTATTTGTATGTTCAACCCAGTTTAAGTGTCTACACCGTGAAGAATTTAACTCCGGTGTTTTGTTAACTCTGCAGTTGTACCAGGATCAGACATTCTTTTACCAAGGTTAACTTCATCTTTACTTTTTCGTTCCCATGTAGATGGATAACCTAAGACAGGGTTGGAAATTAGCATATGGGCGACCTCTATTAGCTAAGGGCGACTAAGAATTTTACAATGGTAGTCAGCTGGGAGACCATCGATTTTAAAGTCTGGCGAGTATGGCACTACCAGTTAAAAAAGAAACGCACTCAAACTGAATCGAATGACCAATGTGACAAAACACATCGGGTCTCAGCTGGCGCGAACAACAGATCTGGCAGAAGACGATACTATAGAACATGTTCTATATTTTGACAGCGCCGGACTGACCAGACTCAGTTTTAGCTTGTATGATGATTGTTGTTGTTGTTTTGTTTTTTGTTTTGTTTTTTTAAAGTCGTGGGCTTTTTGTAATGGACTGGATATGCCATAATTATCTAGTAAACCTACTTTTTGACATTATAAAATGTTATGATACAAATTAATCCTATTTAACTGGCTTACTAGTATTTTATTTTTGAACAAAATCAAAATTTATCTTGTACTTTTAACTCACACTAACAATGAAATTTTCCATTACTACAGGGATTATTCCAAAAGTCAATTAATTGACATTTAAATATAAAATTCATAAAAATACATATTAATTTATTACATTGTAAATATTTTTTTTTTTTATAAAACTGCATAGGTTAAATCTTTTCTGATACAGGTTTTAAGGTAATTGATGGAACATCCAAAGCAATCTGAAGGACAAAACCATAACACGAGATCAGGATTGTATCTCTGCACAATGCAGAGTTGAATGGGTATCTGACAAAATAGTGGATGATTCATCAATCTTTATCTAGTGCCTTATCCATAGGAGGGCAGACACTCCCGAGGAAATCCTTTACTGGAGAGTTCATCCATCTTGCATCGCCATAAAGAGGACTGCCACTCCCAGACTAATTGACTGAAACACGCGCAGTTTTACCTTTTAATGCTTTAGTCTCTTTATACTGCGTTATCGACTACTTCAGAGACAATACAAGTGAAGCTGCATAAATTGGCTCTTCTTGTATTTTTCTTTACACATGTATTAAAATTATATTTAATCTGTATCCTTTAATGGTAATTTGAAAAGAAACATTTTTACTTATAATGGATTTCGTTTCTCAAAAATGTGATTTGGGTTGGTATGGGTTTAAAACTTAATAATATGTTTTAATATGAATTTTAACTTTATTCATTAAGAAGTTAAACGTCAATTCATCGTTTTCCTTTTGACGGAAACGGACTATATACATGGTCATTATTAAACATGATTGTTACCAAACAAAGAACATTCTATGTTTGATTTTCACTGTGCAGTTAAATTGGAGGTCTAATTGCATTTGAGAAGGGCCAGTAAGAGTTTTCTTCAACTGGCCCTGCTGGCGACCATGGTTTTCATGTTAATTTTCAACCCTGAACTTAAATTAAATTGTACTGTCTTGACTCCACTAGAAGGGTCTTCTAGTCATCCTAATGTTTATAGTATCTCAAATGTTTAGCTTCCATTAAGTTCGTAGGTATGAATATATATATATATATATATATATATATATATATATATATATATATAGAGAGAGAGAGAGAGAGAGAGAGAGAGAGAGAGAGAGAGAGAGAGAGAGAGAGGTTATTACCAGAGTGTTTTTCGGTATCGTCAATATCATATAAATTAGGAATAAAAATTGTATTATGCGAGCCTCTGGCGAGCATAATACATTATTTTTATTCCTAATATATGATATTGACGATACCGAAAAACACTCTGGTAATAACCTCTATATATATAAAGTATTTATGGTCGTCCGACATCATTATACTTCATATACTTTATAATATATAGATATTATAGTATATCTATATATTATAAAGTATATGAAGTATAATGATGTCGGACCCATAAATACTTTTTATCCTGTAACCACTGTTTCTACTGGCCGATTGTAATCACTGATTAAAGCAGTCATAAACATATACTAGAAGATTATGACTTTTGACGTCACATGCATAGCTACATTACAAAAATAGCTCATTTGACCTCTAGGTCAACGTACAATGTTAGCTGAAATAACAGAAATAATAGCTTTAAATGAACTGTAGGATAAAAATAATAACTAGTTAATGACGTAGGAAATTGGTCTTGTAATGTTGAGGCCGAATGGGAAATTCTGCTCTGCAAGCCTCATGGAATTTCGCATTCTTGCCTTCACGTGGCGGGACGTAGCCCAGTGGTAAAGCGATCTCTCGATGCGCGGACGGTCTGGGATCGATCCCTGTCGGTGGGCCCATCGGGCTATTTCTCGTTCCATCGACTGGCATATCAAAAGGCTGTGGTATGTACTACCCTATGTGGGATGGTGCATATAAAAGATCCCTTGCTGCTAATCGAAAAGAGTAGTCCATGAAGTGGCGACAGCGGGTTTCCTCTCTCAATATCTGTGTGGTCCTTAACCATATGTCTGACGCCATATAACCGTAAATAAAATGTGTTGAGAGCGTCGTTAAATATAAAAAAAAAACATTTCCTTCTTACCGTCACATGATAAAGCCGATATCCCACGTCATTAACTCGTTATTATCAATGTATATATCTACGCTGATATTCAAATAAGAACATAAACTTGATTTAGTCTTGAGAAAGGCTCTATTAGACGAACACCTGTTGACAATAACAGTAAACTCAGGATAACGTCTCTGTAGGTTACACACCACCATTAATTACTCCATGCAAGTCAATACAATTTCTATGTTAGAGTATATTCTGTGAAAAAGACAACACTGTCGAGAGGGTCATGTGACCACTAATTTTAGGGAGTGTTTTCAACTGACAAATACTGTGTAAACAAATCAACATAGGTCGACCACAAAACGGCCCCTATGCCTGACCACCTCCTCGTGTTGCTGTTATACAAGTGGCATCATACCACTTGCACAGTTGTTCTCAGTTAGTACTACGTATAACAAGTTACTTTAGACCAATGGGTTATTTAAATACTACAGAGGCCAACCTATGTGTAATCATCAAAGAAAGATTTCAAAAAGCCTATCACAATTTTATAGTATTTGTTTTTATGAGGAACTATTTTCTAAACCGGACTATATTAAGCTGCTATAGCAAGTAACGACACGACAAATGGTGGTGTGTTGCCTTTACCAACACAGGTCCAATCTTTAATACTGTTGGAATTTCAGTTTATAATTGTGAGAGTTCAGTTTCTTTTATCAACTCATGAATAGCTATTAACTATGTACAGAGACGGAGTTGCCGAGTTGAGATGCTTGACGCGAGTTCAAGTCACTGATATGATTTCCTCGGACGCGGTTCGCACCAGGAGGTCGATGTCTGCCACGCTCCCCGTGTTGCTAGTCAGACTCCTCTTCTTGAGGTTGGAGTCGGAACTGAACAGCGTGTTGCCCGTCGATGTCCCGTTAAACAGCAGCGGGTCTTCGGTCTTAGGGCCGTTTATCGTCTTCTCCAAATCATACACATCCTCTTCATCCTCAGACGTTTCCTAAAACAAGAGACAAAAAAAAGAGAGAAGATTTTGTGGAATTAAATGTCTCACCTAGAGTTCAGTAACATTTTAGGTGTTCTGTGATGACCATATTGTCACGAATTTAAGGACTTCATTTCTCTCAAAATGTATAATAAAATTGAAATTACATTGATTTGTGACACCAAACCTCGCTACTGTATCACCCAAAATGATCCACGATAGAGGGAAATCCATGCCAACCTTCTCTGCAATGTTAGTTTTTTTTTTTTTTTTTTTTTTTTTTTTTTTTTTTTTTTTTTATTATAGACTGTCACCATAACTCAATCATTTTGACAAAATATCATTAATAAGTGGGATATGGTGATTATGTACATGTACGTGTACATGTAGATGGTTAAACACAGTACTTGGGGTGGATCCAGGGGTGTATCTATGGATGTGTGTGTATTGAGGTGGACATAGGAGTGTATCTATGGATGTGTGTGTGTTGAGGTGGACCCAGGGGTGTATCTGTGGATGTGTGTGTATTGTGGGGGACCCAGGGGTGTATCTATGGATGTGTGGGTATTGTGGTGGACCCAGGGGTGTATCTGTGGATATGTGTGTATTGGGGTGGACCCAGAGGTATATCTATGAATGTGTGTGTGTATTGGGGTGGACATAGGAGTGTATTTATGGATGTGTGTGTATTAGTGTGGACATAGGAGTGTATCTATTGATGTGTCTGTATTGGGATGGACCCAGGGGTGTATATATGGATGTGTGTGTATTGGAGTGGACCCAGGGGTGTATCTGTGGATATGTGTGTATTGGGGTGGACCCAGAGGTATATCTATGAATGTGTGTGTGTATTGGGGTGGACATAGGAGTGTATTTATGGATGTGTGTGTATTAGTGTGGACATAGGAGTGTATCTATGGATGTGTCTGTATTGGGATGGACCCAGGGGTGTATATATGGATGTGTCTGTATTGGGGTGGACCCAGGGGTGTATTCATGGATGCGTGTGTATTGGGGTGGACCCAGGGGTGTATCTACGAATGTGTGTGTATTGGAGTGGACCCAGGGATGTATCTATGGATGTGTGTATTGGAGTGGACCCAGAGATGTATCCATGGATGTGTGTGCATTTGGGTGCACCAAAGGGGTGTATCTATAGATGTGTATGTATTGGGGTGGACCCAGGGGTGTATCAATTGATGTGTGTATTAGGGTGGACCCAGGTGTGTATTGATGGATGTGTGTGTATTGGGATAGACCCAGGGGTGTATCCATGGATGTATGTGTGTATTGGGGTGAAGCCAGGGGTGTATCCATGGATGTGTGTGTATTGGCATGGACCCAGGGGTGTATCTATGGATGTGTGTATTGGGGTGGACCCAGGAGTGCATCTATGGATGTGTGTGTACTGAGGTGGACCCAGGGGTGTATCTGTGGATGTGTGTATTGAGGTGGACCCAGGGGTGTATCTATGGATGTGTGTATTGGGGTGGAACCAGGGGTGTATCTATGGATGTGTGTGTGTGTGTGTGTGTGTGTGTGTGTGTGTGTGTTGGGGTGGACATAGGAGTGTATCTATGGATGTGTGTGTATTAGAGTGGACCCAATGGTGTATCTATGGATGTGTTTGTATTGGGGTGGACATAGGAGTGTATCTATGGATGTGTGTATATTGGGGTGGACATAGGTGTGTATCTATGGATGTGTGTATATTGGGGTAGACATAGGAGTGTATCTATGGATGTGTGTTTATTGGGGTGGACATAGGAGTGTATCTATGGATGTGTGTGTATTGGGGTGGACCCAGGGGTGTATGTATGGATATGTGTGTATTGGGGTGGACCCATGAGTGTATCTATGGATGTGTCTATATTGGGGTGGACATAGGAGTGTATCTATGGATGTGTGTGTATTGAGGTGGACCCAGGGGTGTATCTATGGATGGGTGTGTGTATTGGTGTGGACACAGGGGTGTATCTATAGATGTGTGTGTGTTGAGGTGGACCCAGGGGTGTATCCATGGATGTGTGTGTATTGGGGTGGATCCAGGGGTGTATCCATGGATGTGTATATTGGGGTGGACCCAGGGGTGTATCTATGGATGTGTATTGTGTATTGAGGTGGACCCAGGTGTGTATCTATGGACGTGTGTGTATTGGGGTGGACATAGGGGTATATCCATGGATGTGTGTGCATTGACATGGATCCAGAGGTGTATTTATGGATGTGTGTATGCTGAGATGGACCCAGGGGGTGTATCTATGGATGTGTGTGTATTGGGGTGGACCCAGGGGTGTATCTATGCATGTGTGTGTATTGAGGTGGACCCAGGGGTGTATCTATGGATGTGTGAGTATTGGATGGACCCAGGGGTGTATTTATGAATGTGTGTGTGTATTGGGATGGACCCAGGGTGTATATATGGATATGTGTGTATTAGGGTGGACCCAGGGGTGTATCTATGAATGTGTATATTGGGGCAGACCCAGGAGAGTAATATCCATGCATGAACCGACCTCTTGCTCTCCGTAGTTGAGGAAGTCCCTGACTCTCTGGGGGAGACAACAACACAGGTTTTCTCCCATCGCGGCCAGGTACTTGGACGGAACCCTCTGCTTCTTGTTGCATCCTACAGAGGAACATTATAATATAAGAAATACAAAACAGCTTTAGCAGATTAATAGAATCACTACAAAACAGCTGTAGCAGATTAATAGAATCACTACAAAACAGCTGTAGCAGATTAATAGAATCACTACAAACACAGCTTTAGCAGATTAATAGAATCACTACAAAACAGCTGTAGCAGATTAATAGAATCACTACAAAACAGCTGTAGCAGATTAATAGAATCACTACAAAACAGCTGTAGCAGATTAATAGAATCACTACAAAACAGTTTTAGCAGATTAATAGAATCACTACAAAACAGCTTTAGCAGATTACTAGAATCACTACAAAACAGCTATAGGAGATTAATAGAATCACTACAAAACAGCTTTAGCGGATTAATAGAATCACTACAAAACAGCTTTAGCGGATTAATAGAATCACTACAAAACAGCTTTAGCAGATTAATAGAATCACTACAAAACAGATTTCGCAGATTAATAGAATCACTACAAAACAACTTTAGCAGATTAATAGAATCACTACAAAACAGCTTTAGCAGATTAATAGAATCACTACTACTGTAGCAGATTAATAGATGCATTACAACACAACTTTAGCAGATTAATATAATCAGTACAAAACAGCTAACAGATTAATAAAACCACAAATAACCAGGTAACATAGATTAATATAATCACTATAAAATGGCGATGACATATTACTTTTAATAATAACTACAAAACGACTATCATTAATTTAATAACTACAAAAAGGCTATGGTATAATAATTGAATGACATCTAAATGGCTATGGTATATTAATGTAATAACTCCAAAATGGCTATGTCATTAATTTAATAACTACAAAATGGCTATGTCATTAATTTAATAACTACAAAATGGCTATGGAATATTAAATTAATAACTACAAAATGGCTATGTCATTAATTTAATAACTACACAAAGGCTATGGAATATTAAATTAATAACTACAAAATGGCTATGTCATTAATTTAATAACTACACAATGGCTATGGAATATTAAATTAATAACTACAAAATGGCTGTCATTAATTTAATAACTATACAAAGGCTATGGTATATTAATTGAATGACATCGAGGTGGCTATGACATATTAATATAATAACTCCAAAACGGCTTATAGCAGATTAATTTAATAACTAAAAAGTGGCTATGGTATATTAATTGAATGACATCGAGGTGGCTATGACATATTAATATAATAACTCCAAAACGGCTTATAGCAGATTAATTTAATAACTACAAAACGGCTATGGTATATTAATTGAATGACATCGAGGTGGCTATGACATATTAATATAGTAACTCCAAAACGGCTTATAGCAGATTAATTTAATAACTACAAAACGGCTATGGTATATTAATAGAATGACATCGAGGTGGCTATGACATATTAATATAGTAACTCCAAAACGGCTTATAGCAGATTAATTTAATAACTACAAAACGGTTATGGTATATTAATAGAATGACATCGAGGTGGCTATGACATATTAATATAGTAACTCCAAAACGGCTTATAGCAGATTAATTTAATAACTACAAAACGGCTATGGTATATTAATAGAATGACATCGAGGTGGCTATGACATATTAATATAGTAACTCCAAAACGGCTTATAGCAGATTAACTTAATAACTACAAAACGACTATGGTATATTAATAGAATGACATCGAGGTGGCTATGACATATTAATATAATAACTCCAAAACGGCTTATAGCAGATTGATTTAATAACTACAAAACGGCTATGGTATATTAATTGAATGACATCGAGGTGGCTATGACATATTAATATAATAACTCCAAAACGGCTTATAGCAGATTGATTTAATAACTACGAAACGGCTATGGTATATTAATTGAATGACATCGAGGTGGCTATGACATATTAATATAATAACTCCAAAACGGCTTATAGCAGATTGATTTAATAACTACGAAACGGCTATGGTATATTAATTGAATGACATCGAGGTGGCTATGACATATTAATATAATAACTCCAAAACGGCGTATAGCAGATTGATTTAATAACTACAAAACGGCTATGGTATATTAATTGAATGACATCGAGGTGGCTATGACATATTAATATAATAACTCCAAAACGGCTTATAGCAGATTAATTTAATAACTACAAAACGGCTATGGTATATTAATTGAATGACATCGAGGTGGCTATGACATATTAATATAATAACTCCAAAACGGCTTATAGCAGATTAATTTAATAACTACAAAACGGCTATGGTATATTAATTGAATGACATCGAGGTGGCTATGACATATTAATATAATAACTCCAAAACGGCTTATAGCAGATTAATTTCATAACTACAAAACGGCTATGGTATATTAATAGAATGACATCGAGGTGGCTATGACATATTAATATAATAACTCCAAAACGGCTTATAGCAGATTAATTTAATAACTACAAAACGGCTATGGTATATTAATAGAATGACATCGAGGTGGCTATGACATATTAATATAATAACTCCAAAACGGCTTATAGCAGATTGATTTAATAACTACAAAACGGCTATGGTATATTAATTGAATGACATCGAGGTGGCTATGACATATTAATATAATAACTCCAAAACGGCTTATAGCAGATTGATTTAATAACTACAAAACGGCTATGGTATATTAATTGAATGACATCGAGGTGGCTATGACATATTAATATAATAACTCCAAAACGGCGTATAGCAGATTGATTTAATAACTACAAAACGGCTATGGTATATTAATTGAATGACATCGAGGTGGCTATGACATATTAATATAATAACTCCAAAACGGCTTATAGCAGATTAATTTAATAACTACAAAACGGCTATGGTATATTAATTGAATGACATCGAGGTGGCTATGACATATTAATATAATAACTCCAAAACGGTTCATAGCAGATTAATTTAATAACTACAAAACGGTTATGGTATATTAATAGAATGACATCGAGGTGGCTATGACATATTAATATAATAACTCCAAAACGGCTTATAGCAGATTAATTTAGTCACCAATAAACGGCCATGATATACCGAGGATATTTCATGTTTGTTTTTGTCAAATATGATTTATATCTCATCGAGTGAAGTTTGCAATCATATCTCACAAGTCTAACAACAGCCAGTTGGAGCTCATGTCCACCAATCAAAACCTTACTTGCAGAATCATGTCAGTTATTTTTAAATAATTTGAAAATATTCCGAATTATCATGAGGGTATACGATATGTTTCATATGAATTACGAATGCCTTATTTAGACCAGTAGAACTGATTTTAATCAGATTGCAAACAACAATGCGTAGTCTCCAATGTCCAGGTAACATTTCGTCTGTAAATAATAATTTAAATATTCACCAATCACACTTCTCCTTTTATAACGTTATTTGGGGGCATACAAATTCTAAAAATATCGCGCGAGTTCTGAGACCAAGTGTGCAGCTACTACAAGATATGTACGACTGACAGAGTCTTTTTAACAACCAATATCTTCGTGTTTAAAATGTCAGTATTAGTTCACTAGAACCCCTCAAAACCTGACCCTCTGTAAGCTGGAATTCCCTCAAAACCGGACCCTCTGTAAGCCGGAATTATCTCAAAACCGAATTCCCTCAAAACCGGACCCTCTGTAAGCCGGAATTCCCTCAAAACCGACCCTCTGTAAGCCAGAATTCTCTCAAAACCGAATTCCCTCAAAATCGGACACTCTGTAAGCCGGAATTCTCTCAAAACCGATTTCTCTCAAAACCGGACCCTCTGTAAGCCAGAATTCACTCAAAACTGGACCCTCAGTAAACCGGAATTCGTTGAAGAACTACCTTTAACAAACTGTACCTGTTGCAATGCTCGCCAGCACACCGATCAACATCACCGACAGCGTCCCGAACGTCGAGTAAAGCGTGTATGACAGCAGGTACGCGCGTTCAATCCCCACTCTGAAATACGTTTAGAGACATTCTAAAAATACAAAGTATGCGTTCAATCCCCACTCTGAAATACGTTTAGAGACATTCTAAAAATACACAGTATGCGTTCAATCTCGACTCTGAAATACGTTTAGAGACATTCTAAAAATACACAGTATGCGTACAATCCCCACTCTGAAATACGTTTAGAGACATTCTAAAAATACACATTATGCGTTCGATCCCCACTCTGAAACACGTTTAGAGACATTCTAAAAATACACAGAATGCGTTCAATCCCCACTCTGAAATACGTTTAGAGACATTCTACAAATACACAGTATGCGTTCAATCCCCACTCTGAAACAACGTTTAGAGACATTCTAAAAATACACAGTATGCATTCAATCTGTACTCTGAAATACGTTTAGAGACATTCTAAAAATACAAAGTATGCGTTCAATCCCCACTCTGAAATACGTTTAGAGACATTCTAAAAATACACAGTATGCGTTCAATTCAATACGTGTACTCTGAAATACTCTGAAATTTAGAGACATTCTAAAAATACATAGTATGCGTTCAATCCCCACTCTGAAATACGTTTAGAGACATTCTAAAAATACACAGTATGCGTTCAATCCCCACTCTGAAATACGTTTAGAGACATTCTAAAAATACACAGTATGCGTTCAATCCCCACTCTGAAACACGTTTAGAGACATTCTAAAAATACACAGTATGCGTTCAATCCCCACTCTGAAATACGTTTAGAGACATTCTACAAATACACAGTATGCGTTCAATCCCCACTCTGAAACAACGTTTAGAGACATTTTAAAAATACACAGTATGCGTTCAATCTGCACTCTGAAATACGTTTAGAGACATTCTTAAAATACACAGTATGCGTTCAATCCCCACACAGAAATACGTTTAGAGACATTCTAAAAATACACTGTATGCGTTCAATCCCCACTCTGAAATACGTTTAGAGACATTCTAGAAATACACAGTATGCATTCAATCCCCACTCTGAAACACGTTTAGAGACATTCTAAAAATACACAGTATGCGTTCAATCCCCAATCTGAAATAACGTTTAGAGACATTCTAAAAATACACAGTATGCGTTCAATCCCCACTCTGAAACACGTGTAGAGACATTCTAAAAATACACAGTATGTGTTCAATCCCCATTCTGAAACACGTTTAGAGACACTCTAAAAATACACAGTATGCGTTCAATCCCCACTCTGAAACACGTTTAGAGACACTCTAAAAATACACAGTATGCGTTCAATCACCACTCTGAAATAACGTGTAGAGACATTCTAAAAATACACAGTATGCGTTCAATCCCCACTCTGAAATACGTTTAGAGACATTCTAAAAATACACAGTATGCGTTCAATCCCCACTCTGAAATACGTTTAGAGACATTCTAAAAATACACAGTATGCGTTCAATCCCCACTCTGAAATACGTTTAGAGACATTCTAAAAATACACAGTATGCGTTCAATCCCCACTCTGAAACACGTTTAGAGACATTCTAAAAATACACAGTATGCGTTCAATCCCCAATCTGAAATAACGTTTAGAGACATTCTAAAAATACACAGTATGCGTTCAATCCCCACTCTGAAACACGTGTAGAGACATTCTAAAAATACACAGTATGTGTTCAATCCCCATTCTGAAACACGTTTAGAGACACTCTAAAAATACACAGTATGCGTTCAATCCCCACTCTGAAACACGTTTAGAGACACTCTAAAAATACACAGTATGCGTTCAATCCCCACTCTGAAATAACGTGTAGAGACATTCTAAAAATACACAGTATGCGTTCAATCCCCACTCTGAAATACGTTTATAGACATTCTAAAAATACACAGTATGCGTTCAATCCCCATTCTGAAACACGTTTAGAGACATTCTAAAAATACATTGTCACGTTGGCAAATTTCATCACTCATGCGCGGGCAGTGGGGTGAGTGTGTTCACGGTGGAGCATGATCCCCCCCCCCCCCCCCCCCACCCACCCACCCACCCCACCCCCCCCCACCCCCCCCCCCCCCACCCCCACACACACCCCCCACCCACCCACCGTCTTCGCTAGACACCTTGCACAATTTCCGGCACACTACATGGCTTCCCCGTATGCTGACCCTTACCCACACTCAATTACCGTAGATCCCGAAATTAACACGTTCCTAAATTAATGCGAGTGACGGTGGGCAGACTAAAATGCGACATGGAATTAATACGAATGGCCTCCCTATACAGTATTACTTTTCTAGTAACACAGTTACACACGTCTGTGTAGTTTTCTGTTAAATCCGAATATATTGGATGTTGTTACAATTAAATGTTGGAATTGTGTATAGTTTACACCGTGGGATTCCAAGTCGCTGAGCCGCAGTTGTTAGGCCGGGTAAAACATGTTGGGCTATCGTAGGTTGTTTGGGGTTTTTCTTTTAAAAACTATTCACTTGCACCCTTCTTACAAATTTTAATGTTTAAATTAACAGGTGTTTTTTTTTTGGGGGGGGGGAGGCGGGGAAGCTGCCCTCCCTCCCCGCTGTTTCGTACGCGTATGCCTGTGTAATATCTCAAAATTAATTTGGTGTAAAACGTCGTAGAGTTCGGGAGATATTGGGGTCAGTGGCTTTAAGTAATACAAGGATAAGATCATTTATAAAACCTTTCATTATTTTTCACAGTTGCAATTTTTATTCAACGTTTCTTATACATACCGCTGCTTTTATCGGGAGAACGTTCAGTTAATCTGATTCAAGTGTCGCTAACAGTTTGCAAGCGTTAGCGAAAAACGGCTGGCTAAACGTACATGTAGACCAGGGATCGTAATTAAGGAAGGACATTTTTTATTTAACGACGTTCTCAACACATTTTATTTACGGTTATATGGCGTCGGAAAGAAGGAAGGAAATGTTTTATTTAATGACGAACTCAACACATTTTATTTACGGTTATATGGCGTCAGACATATGGTTAAGGACCACACAGATATTGAGAGAGGAAACCCGCTGTCGCAACTTCATGGGCTACTCTTTCCGATTAACAGCAAGGGAACCTTTTTATTCACCATCCAACAGATAGAATAGCACATACCACGGCCTTCGTTACACCAGTTGTGGAGCACTGACTGGAACGAGAAATAGCCCGGCGTGTCCATCGACGGGGATCGATCCCAGAACGACCGCACATCAAGCGAACGCTTTACCACTGGGCTACACCCCGCCCCTATATGGCGTCGGAGGATTGTAATTACGTACATCAGCGAGAGTGCTATACAGAATTTATGAAAGATTTTGGGATTTATTTTATAAAACAATTCCCAAACAGATAGCCACACGAGACAAGAAAGAAAGAAAGAAATGTTTTATTTAACGACGCACTCAACACATTTTAATTACGGTTATATGGTGTCAGACATATGGTTAAGGACCACACAGATTTTGAGAGGAAACCTGCTGTCGCCACTACATGGGCTACTCTTTCCGATTAGCAGCAAGGGATCTTTTATTTGCGCTTCCCACAGGCAGGATAGCACAAACCATGGCCTTTGTTGAACCAGTTATGGATCACTGGTCGGTGCAAGTGGTTTACACCTACCCATTGAGCACTGCGGAGCACTCACTCAGGGTTCGGAGTCGGTATCTGTATTAAAAATCCCATGCCTCGACTGGGATCCGAACCCAGTACCTACCAGCCTGTAGACCACAAGAGACAAGCACCTGTCGCAGTTTGATAGACAAGGCCTGGCATGTGGAGGTGGCCAGCGAAATACGTTGAAAGATAGGAGGCGCTACCAGATTGGGAAGAAATGAGATGGAATTCAAAGGAGAGAATGTAAAAAAGGCAGTGGGATTAAACAAAAATAAATAAATAATAATAATAATAAACTAACATAAATAACACAAAAAAGAAGAAACAAGTTTGTTTTATTTAACGACACCACTAGAGCGAGTTGATTTATTAATCATCGGCTATTGGATGTGAAACATTTGGTAATATATAGTAGCAACGGATCTTTTATATGTACCATCCCACAGACAGGACATCACATACCACGGTCTTTGATATACCAGTCGTGATGCACTGGCTGAAATGAGAAATAGCCCAATGGGCCAACCGACGTGGATCGATCTCAAACCGACCGCGCATCAAGTGAGTACTTTACCACTGGGCTACGCCCCGCCTCATAACAACCAAAAACAAACAAACAAACAAACAAACAAAAAAGCAAACAAAGAACTTACGGTTCGACGTATGCCGCCTCTGTGACGGCTTGTGTGGCAGCCTCCGTAAGTAGTGACTGGTTGACCACTGCGGTGCTGTTGAGGATCCAGGGGTAGCTGCTTGTCATGTTCAGGTGCGGGCAGTTGTCAGTGGGGGCGGGGGGCAGGAACGGGAGTCGGTGGATGGAGGGGGAGAAACTCGACCCAATGCTGAGCCAACAACCAAACGCCAGTCCCACGATGCCACCAATCAGTGTGCCCTGAAACAGACGAACATCGCCTCAGGTATACCGTTGTAACCAATAGCAGAGGCATATTGACCAATAGCAGAGGTATATTGACCAATAGAAAAGAGGCATTTTTTACCAATAGCAGAGACATATTTAACCAATAACAGAGGCACAATAGCAGAGGCATATTTGACCAATAGAAGAGGCATATTTGACCAATAGAAGAGGCATATTTGACCAATAGCAGACATATTTGACCAATAGCAGAGGCATATTTGATCAATAGAAGAGGCATATTTGACCAATAGAAGAGGCATATTTGACCAATAGCAGAGACATGTTTGACCAATAGAAGAGGCATATTTGTCCAATAGCAGAAGCATATTTTGACCACTATAACAGGCATATTTGACCAATAGAAGAGGCATATTTGACCAATAGCAGAGACATGTTTGACCAATAGAAGAGGCATATTTGACCAATAGTAGAGACATATTTGACCAATAGAAGAGGCATATTTGGACCAATAGATGAGGCATATTTGGACCACCAGAAGAGGCATATTTTTACAGATTATACAGGATTTCTGTCAGAAAATAATTGGAGAGTACGCAATAAAAACAAATCAGATTAGAAGTGCCCCTACTAGGTGGTTATGGACTTCTAAAATTGGACACTGTATTCCATGTACTATGACACATTTTAAACAGCATTTCTCTTACTATAATATTTTATTAAAAATTACAAAAAAACAAAAAAACAACACTTTTGTATATGTCATTTTCCAAGCATATTTTGTAATAACACGCGCATTTAAGTCAATAGCAGAGACATTTTTTTCTGATATGCTATTTTATTTGTGTTTGTTGATTGCTTAGGGTTAGTTGTAGAGCCGTTACTATACGGGTTCCGATATACGACTTGCGATATGAAACTGTATCACGATATCGTTAGTTCATTGTTTGAGGAGGGTTAGTTGTACAGATGATACGATACGGGTTCCGATATGATACTGTATGACGATCAAAACCCCTGGGCGGTTTCACTTGTTTTTGAGTGACATGCGAGTCAACAGAATACCTATTTCCAGACATCCAGCCATTTGACCGCGTTAGCATTTGGTTAAAGTTCATATATAAACTGATCTAAAGAAATTAGGGAACCTCAAATACTGACATAAACCTAAACGTGATGAAGTTAATCATGTTACAGGGCGGAATTTAGTTCGACGATTTAGCTCAGTCGATGGAGTGCTCGTTCCAGGTGCATGCGTCACAGAATCGAACCACCTCGGTGGATCCATTTAACTGTTTCGTTTTTTCTCGTTCCAACCAGTGCACCACAACTGGTCAAAGGCTGTTGTATGTGCTTTCCTGTCTGTGGGAAAGTGCACATAAAAGATCCCTTGCTGAATTAGGAAAAATGTTGCGGGTTTCCTTTGATGCCTACGCGTCGGATTATCAAATGTCTGCCATCCAATAGCCGATGATTAATTAATCAATGTGCTCTAGTGATGTCGTTAAACAAAACAATTCCTTTCTACTTTAATCATGTTACTGGCAGTCAGCCCCACACTACTGACATTCAGTGCCACATTACATCTCTGTATTATATACAGACGTAACTACTCTAGTAGTGTAATAAATGTGGTCTCTGATACCACATGTTCCCTTATTTCTATACATCAGTATATGATCAGTTTCCACATCTGCTGTGGCCTCTGTGTTTACAGTGTCAGGGGCGTAAACTGGGGGAGGGGGTTCGGACGAACTCTCCCACCCCTTCGTTGAGGCTGAACAGTTTACATTACAATATTAGACTATTCATACAGGTGTTCAGTGGAAAAAATGTACACAAAAAGAGTCCGCAAGATTAATATTCGGTTCAGAATATAGCCAACTAGAAAATCGCCGTATCACTCACCTTGGCGTTTGATATAGTTCAAAATATAGCCAACTAGAAAATCGCCGTATCACTCACCTTGGCGTTAGCTATAGTTCAAAATATAGCCAACTAGAAAATCGCCGTATCACTCACCTTGGCGTTTGCTACAGTTCAAAATATAGCCAACTAGAAAATCGCCGTATCACTCACCTTGGCGTTAGCTATAGTTCAAAATATAGCCAACTAGAAAATCGCCGTATCACTCACCTTGGCGTTTGCTACAGTTCAAAATATAGCCAACTAGAAAATCGCCGTATCACTCACCTTGGCGTTAGCTATAGTTCAAAATATAGCCAACTAGAAAATCGCCGTATCACTCACCTTGGCGTTAGCTATAGTTCAAAATATAGCCAACTAGAAAATCGCCGTATCACTCACCTTGGCGTTAGCTATAGTTCAAAATATAGCCAACTAGAAAATCGCCGTATCACTCACCTTGGCGTTTGCTATAGTTCAAAATATAGCCAACTAGAAAATCGCCGTATCACTCACCTTGGCGTTAGCTATAGTTCAAAATATAGCCAACTAGAAAATCGCCGTATCACTCACCTTGGCGTTAGCTATAGTTCAAAATATAGCCAACTAGAAAATCGCCGTATCACTCACCTTGGCGTTAGCTATAGTTCAAAATATAGCCAACTAGAAAATCGCCGTATCACTCACCTTGGCGTTAGCTATAGTTCAAAATATAGCCAACTAGAAAATCGCCGTATCACTCACCTTGGCGTTAGCTATAGTTCAAAATATAGCCAACTAGAAAATCGCCGTATCACTCACCTTGGCGTTAGCTATAGTTCAAAATATAGCCAACTAGAAAATCGCCGTATCACTCACCTTGGCGTTAGCTATAGTTCAAAATATAGCCAACTAGAAAATCGCCGTATCACTCACCTTGGCGTTTGCTATAGTTCAAAATATAGCCAACTAGAAAATCGCCGTATCACTCACCTTGGCGTTTGCTATAGGACAGAATATAGCCAACCAGAATATCCCCGCTAGGGGTCCTCCAAAAGCTGATAGGAGTGAAGTGGTAATCTGAAGAGAAAAAATAAAGTAAACTCCACCTTAAAATCCTCAGTAAAAATCCACTCCGTCACCCGATAGACCCCCAATCATTATATAGTAACAACTCCACTTTGAAATCCTCAGTAAAAATTCCCTCCGTCTGACACCCGTTAGACCCCCAATCATAATATAGTAACAACTCCACTTTGAAATCCTCAGTAAAAATCCCCTCCGTCTGACACCCGTTAGACCCCCAATCATAATATAGTAACAACTCCACTTTGAAATCCTCAGTAAAAATCCCCTCTGTCCGTCACCCGTTAGACCCCCAATCATTATATAGTAAAAGGACGACGTTAGACAGACAGTTACTCTATTTATTCAGTAAAATGACGATGCTAGACAGACAGTTACTCTATTTATTCAGTAAAAGGACGACGCTAGACAGACAGTTACTGTATTTATTCAGTTAAAGGACGATGCTAGACAGACAGTTACTGTATTTATTCAGTAAAAGGACGACACTAGACACACAGTTACTGTATTTATTCAGTAAAAGGACGACGCTAGACAGACAGTTACTGTATTTATTCAGTTAAAGGACGACGCTAGACAGACAGTTACTGTATTTATTCAGTAAAAAGACGACGCTAGACAGACAGTTACTGTATTTATTCAGTTAAAGGATGACGCTAGACAGACAGTTACTGTATTTATTCAGTTGAAGGACGACGCTAGACAGACAGTTACTGTATTTATTCAGTAAAAAGACGACGCTAGACAGACATTTACTGTATTTATTCAGTTAAAGGACGATGCTAGACAGACAGTTACTGTATTTATTCAGTTAAAGGACGAAGCTAGACAGACAGTTACTGTATTTATTGAGTTAAAGGATGACGCTAGACAGACAGTTACTGTATTTATTCAGTAGAAGGACGACACTAGACAGACAGTTACTGTATTTATTCAGTTAAAGGACGACGCTAGACAGACAGTTACTGTATTTATTCAGTTAAAGGATGACGCTAGACAGACAGTTACTGTATTTATTCAGTAGAAGGACGACGCTAGACAGACAGTTACTGTATTTATTCAGTTAAAGGACGACGCTAGACAGACAGTTACTGTATTTATTCAGTTAAAGGACGACGCTAGACAGACAGTTACTGTATTTATTCAGTAGAAGGACGACACTAGACAGACAGTTACTGTATTTATTCAGTTAAAGGACGACGCTAGACAGACAGTTACTGTATTTATTCAGTTAAAGGATGACGCTAGACAGACAGTTACTGTATTTATTCAGTAGAAGGACGACACTAGACAGACAGTTACTGTATTTATGCAGTTAAAGGACGACGCTAGACAGACAGTTACTGTATTTATTCAGTAGAAGGACGACACTAGACAGACAGTTACTGTATTTATTCAGTTAAAGGATGACGCTAGACAGACAGTTACTGTATTTATTCAGTAGAAGGACGACACTAGACAGACAGTTACTGTATTTATTCAGTTAAAGGACGACGCTAGACAGACACTGTATTTATTCAGTTAAAGGATGACGCTAGACAGACAGTTACTGTATTTATTCAGTAGAAGGACGACGCTAGACAGACAGTTACTGTATTTATTCAGTTAAAGGACGAAGCTAGACAGACAGTTACTGTATTTATTGAGTTAAAGGATGACGCTAGACAGACAGTTACTGTATTTATTCAGTAGAAGGACGACGCTAGACAGACAGTTACTGTATTTATTCAGTTAAAGGACGACGCTAGACAGACAGTTACTGTATTTATTCAGTAGAAGGACGACACTAGACAGACAGTTACTGTATTTATGCAGTTAAAGGATGACGCTAGACAGACAGTTACTGTATTTATTCAGTTAAAGGACTACGCTAGAGAGACAGTTACTGTATTTATTCAGTAGAAGGACGACGCTAGACAGACAGTTACTGTATTTATTCAGTTGAAGGACGACGCTAGACACACAGTTACTGTATTTATTCAGTTGAAGGACTACGCTAGAGAGTCAGTTACTGTATTTATTCAGTTAAAGGACGACGCTAGACAGACAGTTACTGTATTTATTCAGTTGAAGGACGACGCTAGACACATAATTACTGTATTTATTCAGTAAAAGGACGACGCTAGACAGACAGTTACTGTATTTATTCAGTTAAAGGACGACGCTAGACAGACAGTTACTATATTTATTCAGTTAAAGACCGACGCTAGACAGACAGTTACTGTATTTATTCAGTTGAAGGACGACGCTAGACACATAATTACTGTATTTATTCAGTAAAAGGACGACGCTAGACACACAGTTACTGTATTTATTCAGTTGAAGGACGACGCTAGACAGACAGTTACTGTATTTATTCAGTTAAAGGACGACGCTAGACAGACAGTTACTGTATTTATTCAGTAGAAGGACGACACTAGATATACAATTACTGTATTTATTGAGGTAGAGGACAACGCTAGAGAGACAGTTACTGTATTTATTCAGTTAAAGGATGACGCTAGACGGACAGTTACTGTATTTATTCAGTAGAAGGACGACAATAGATAGACAGTTACTGTATTTATTCAGTTAGAGGACAACGCTAGAGAGACAGTTACTGTATTTATTCAGTAGAAGGACGACGCTAGACACACAGTTACTGTATTTATTCAGTTGAAAGACGACGCTAGACACACAGTTACTGTATTTATTCAGTTGAAGGACTACGCTAGAGAGACAGTTACTGTATTTATTCAGTTGAAGGACGACGCTAGACACATAATTACTGTATTTATTCAGTAAAAGGATGACGCTAGACAGACAGTTACTGTATTTATTCAGTTAAAGGACGACGCTAGACAGACAGTTACTGTATTTATTCAGGAGAAGAACGACAATAGATAGACAGTTACTGTATTTATTCAGTTAAAGGATGACGCTAGACAGACAGTTACTGTATTTATTCAGTAGAAGGAAGACGCTAGATAGACAGTTACTGTATTTATTCAGTTAAAGAACGACGCTAGACAGACAGTTACTGTATTTATTCAGTTAAAGGATGACGCTAGACAGACAGTTACTGTATTTATTCAGTAGAAGGACGACGCTAGACAGACAGTTACTGTATTTATTCAGTTAAAGGACGAAGCTAGACAATCAGTTACTGTATATTTCAGTTAAAGGACGACGCTAGACAGACAGTTACTGTATTTATTGAGTTAAAGGATGACGCTAGACAGACAGTTACTGTATTTATTCAGTAGAAGGACGACACTAGACAGACAGTTACTGTATTTATGCAGTTAAAGGATGACGCTAGACAGACAGTTACTGTATTTATTCAGTTAAAGGATGACGCTAGACGGACAGTTACTGTATTTATTCAGTAGAAGGACGACACTAGAGAGACAGTTACTGTATTTATTCAGTAGAAGGACGACGCTAGACACACAGTTACTGTATTTATTCAGTTGAAGGACGACGCTAGACACACAGTTACTGTATTTATTCAGTTGAAGGACTACGCTAGAGAGTCAGTTACTGTATTTATTCAGTTAAAGGACGACGCTAGACAGACAGTTACTGTATTTATTCAGTTGAAGGACGACGCTAGACACATAATTACTGTATTTATTCAGTAAAAGGACGACGCTAGACAGACAGT
>NC_054699.1:47273184-47278184 GCF_016097555.1 Gigantopelta aegis | reverse complement strand
ACAGATATTATTAAGGAAAGATAAATATATTTAAAAAAAAAAATAATAGTAATAGAAAAGAAAAGATTCCCAGACTAGAATCTTTTACTTTAAACATATCATATTCTGCAATTATAATCTACTATAAGAAATATTAAGCTGTATCTAAAATTGTTTGCCAAGGAGGCAATTGTTCATCAAATTCTTTAAAACGACATTTTAAAATCAAAATATATACTTTTCAATATCTAATTTCTTACTAAGAATTTTGAAAACTCCATCTTTCTGCAATCCATGTTTAAAGGGCGGGATTTAGCTCAGTTGGTAGGGCCCTTGCCCATGAGCGTATGGGGACTCTTTGATTTAGAGGGGCTGGAGGGGTTGATTTGCCCGAAATTTTACCCAGATAAAAACTGCCCGAATTTTCCCCACTGTTTTCCCACTGTTTTGCCCGAATTTGGGGGGGGGGGGGGGCAATTGCCCCCCCCCCCCCGGGTCGTACGCCTATGCCCTTGCCTGGAGGTACTTACGTCGTAGAATAGAATACCTCAGTTGATCCAGTCTGATCCCCCCCACCCCAACCCGTCCCAATCAGTGCACCACTTCTGGTATATCAAAGGCTGTGGTATGTGCGGTGGTTTCCTCTTAGATTTCGTGTCAAAATTACAAAACGTTTAACATCCAATAGCGGATGATTTACAAATCATTGTGTTTTAGTGGTGTCGTTAAAATGTAAAGTGTTTTGTTATATTTAACGACACCACTAGAACACTTTGATTTATTAATCATCGGCGATTGGAAGTCACACATTTGGCAATTTGTACATATAGTCTTAGAGAAAAAACCCCGCTAAATGTTCCCATTAGTAGAAAAATATCTTTTATATTCACCATCTCACAGACAGAATAACACATGCCGCGTCCTTTGATATACTAGTCGTATTGCACTGGCCAAAATGAGAAATAGCCCAATAGATCCACTGACAGGGGTCGATCCTAGTGTTTGGGGAAATTACAACGCAACCATCGAGATGGTCATCTTCGTCGTGACAGTTGACAGTCTGACCCTAGCATTACACATCCCACTTAAGTTGTTAAAACTCAAACTAGGCGGAAGTAGGTGCCTGGATGTGAACTGAGTACCTACCAGCCATGAGTCCAATGGCTTAACCACTAGACTACCGAGGTTGGTTATTAGAGAAGAACGTACACTCACTTAAAGATGTTAAGTCTGCCAGCGTTCTTAGCCCGTGTCCAAACGGCGATCACTCCGCCCCCGTCTATTGAACCCTAAAAGGGAAGGAAGGAATGTTTTATTTAACGACACACTCAACACATTTTATATACGGTTATATGGCGTCGGACATATGGTTATGGACCACACAGATATTGAGAGAGGAAACCCACTGTCGCCACTTCACGGGCTACTCTTTTCGATTAGCAGCAAGGGATATTTTATATGCTCCATCCCACAGACATACCACGGCCTTTGACCAGTTGTGGTGCACTGGTTGGAATGAAAAAAGAGTAAAGTTTGTTTTATTTAACGACGCCACAAGAGCACATTGATTTTTTATCTTATCATCGGCTATTGGACGTCAAACATATGGTCATTCTGACACTGTTTTTTAGAGTAAACATAGGCTACTCTTTTACGACAGGCAGCAAGGGATCTTTTATTTGCGCTTCCCACAGGCAGGATAGCACAAACCATGGCCTTTGTTGAACCAATTATGGATCACTGGTCGGTGCAAGTGGTTTACACCTACCCATTGAGCCTTGCGGAGCACTCACTCAGGGTTTGGTGACGGTGTCTGGATTAAAAAACCTACCAGCCTGTAGACCGATGGTCTAACCACGACGCCACCGAGGCCAGTAAAAATAGATAGTGCGTTGGTTGGAATGAGAAGAAATCCAGTCATTTGAATGGATCCATCGAGGTGGTTCGATCCTGAGACGCAAGCACCTCAAGCGAGCACTCAGCCGACTGAGATAGATCCCGCCCCTTACATATAACCAGGAACATATAACCAGGAACATATAACCAGGAACATATAACCAGGAACATCAAACAAGTAGCATCAAACCAATGGGTTATTTATTTACTATCGAGGTCAGCCTGGTTTGCCCGAATATCAGAAAGTCATATCAGAATTTTGTAGTATTTCTTTTATGAGGAACTATTTCCTAAATTGGTCTATATCAAGCCACTACATCACAGATGGTAGAGTGGTGCCTTAAAGAAAATGACAAGGATACAGCACAGTTACTAGGCCCCTAAATATCGTGACGTTGCTGACACAATGCTACTATTATTAAACGTGACGGTATTGACAGTATAAACAGCATTATACATTACGACAGTTTTGACAGATAAACTAACACGGCACACTGATACTAACACCAAACAGTGTACGTAGGCTAACACTGAACAAATGTTGTAAAGGCTTTGACACAATACAACTAACACCAAACATTGTGAGTGTCGTATGCAACTAGTACTAAACATATATTGTGACTCACACAAATATTATGAATTCCACATGCAACTGACACTAAATCTGAAAGACAAAACTGTATTCCGTTATCAAAATCGAATCTCTGCATATGGCAGAGTCGAAAGGACGTTTTAGACAAAGTGGTGTTTGCTGTCATAATCCACTATCAGGTGCCCGTCAATAGGAGGACTGCCACTCATCTGGGAGATCCGTCACAGGATGTCTCACCCATCCTACACCGCCCGTAAGAGGATTGCCACTCATCTGGGAGATCCGTCACAGGATGTCTCACCCCTCCTACACCGCTCGTAAGAGGACTACCGCTCATCTGGGAGATCCGTCACAGGATGTCTCACCCCTCCTACACCGCTCGTAAGAGGACTGCCACTCATCTGGGAGATCCCTCACAGGATGTCTCACCCCTCCTACACCGCTCGTAAGAGGATTGCCACTCATCTGGGAGATCCGTCACAGGATGTCTCACCCCTCCTACACCGCTCGTAAGAGGACTGCCACTCATCTGGGAGATCCGTCACAGGATGTCTCACCCCTCCTACACCGCTCGTAAGAGGACTGCCACTCATCTGGGAGATCCGTCACAGGATGTCTCACCCCTCCTACACCGCTCGTAAGAGGATTGCCACTCATCTCGGAGATCCGTCACAGGATGTCTCACCCCTCCTACACCGCTCGTAAGAGGACTGCCACTCATCTCGGAGATCCGTCACAGGATGTCTCACCCCTCCCAATCTAATTAAAATTAGCTCCACTATTACATGTGGATCTAACACCAGCCAGTTGGAGCTCATGTCCACCAATCAAAACCTTACTTGCAGAATCATGCCAGTGATTTAAACATAATTTGAAAACATTCCGAATTATTCTGAGGGTATACACATGGTTACGGCTTTGACACAATGTCAATTACACTAAACGTTATTAATGTCTAATGCAACTAACACTAAACAGTGTGCCGGCGTTGACACTATTGTACATTTGTGACGATTTTGACCAAGTGCAACCAACTCCAAACATCTGAGTGTCATATATATTAAGTAACTAACACTAAATGTTGTGACGGCTTTGACATAACACAACACAACTGAACACTATGAGCGTCATTAAACTAACACTAAATATTGTGACGGCTGTAACATAATACAAACAACTAAACATTGCAACTAACTCCAAACATTCTGAGTGTCATATAAGTAACTAACACTAAACATTGTGACGGCTTTGACAGTGCAACACAACTGAACATTACGGGTATCATATTAAACTAACACTAAATGTTCTGACGGCTTTGATACAACACAACACAACACAACACGACACAACAAGACACGACACGACACGACACGACACGACACAACACGACTGAACATTATGAATGTCATATTAAACTAACACTAAATGTTCTGACGGCTTTGATACAACACAACACAACACAACACAACACAACACAACACAACTGAACATTACGAGTATCATATTAAACTAACACTAAATGTTGTGACGGCTTTGATACAACACAACACAACACAACACAACACAACACAACACAACACGACTGAACATTATGAATGTCATATTAAACTAATATTAAACATTCTGACGGCTTTGAGACAACACAGCTAATCATTATGATTATTATGTTAAACAAATACTAAATATTATGATGGCTTTAAGAGACCGCAATGCAACTAAACAGTATGAGTATCATGTTCAACTAACACTAAATATTGTGATTGCTTTGACACAACACAACGCAACTAAACAGTATCAGTGTCATATTAAACTAACACTAAACATTGTGATTGTTTTGAGACAACACAACGCAACTAAACAGTACCAGTGTCATATTAAACTAACACTAAACATTGTGATTGTTTTGAGATAACACAACGCAACTAAACAGTATCAGTGTCATATTAAACTAACACTAAATATTGTGATTGCTTTGAGATAACACAACGCAACTAAACAGTACCAGTGTCATATTAAACTAACACTAAACATTGTGATTGTTTTGAGATAACACAACGCAACTAAACAGTACCAGTGTCATATTAAACTAACACTAAATATTGTGATTGTTTTGAGATAACACAACGCAACTAAACAGTACCAGTGTCATATTAAACTAACACTAAATATTGTGATTGCTTTGAGATAACACAACGCAACTAAACAGTACCAGTGTCATATTAAACTAACACTAAACATTGTGATTGCTTTGAGATAACACAACGCAACTAAACAGTACCAGTGTCATATTAAACTAACACTAAACATTGTGATTGTTTTGAGATAACACAACGCAAATAAACAGTACCAGTGTCATATTAAACTAACACTAAACATTGTGATTGTTTTGAGATAACACAACGCAACTAAACAGTACCAGTGCCATATTAAACTAACACTAAATATTGTGATTGCTTTGACATTACGCCAGTGTTACATTGTAGAATAAACTGTGTTCTCTCACCTTGATGAGGACGGCAAACAGCCCGGCGAA